>NW_028081757.1:0-554 GCF_014824575.4 Sturnira hondurensis
GTGCTCCTAAGATTAATCACTGAAATATAAAGTCATCTATTTATAGCTTGCATATGTTTAATTTTCTGATTCACTATAGTCAATGGTTTTACAATTTTAATTCCATTATAATTAAATTTGAAAATATGATAAAATTATTTGAATCTCTTACTTTTCTACTAATAATATAATTGGCTTATTCATATCTCAAAAAAAGAAAAAAATGCTTCTTTTCTCCTCCAATAATTTATTTGGCTATTGATATCAGGAATCCCAAAAAATATAGCACTGTGATTCAGTTAAAAAAAAAAAAGGTTTTCAAAACTACCTTTACTTTTTCTTCCATCCTACTTTACTTTGTTTCTCCCTTTCTTTCAACAGATAGCACTTATCTGACTGTTGACCATGAACTTAGTCACCAAGACAGATGGGGTGAGATGCTTCCCTTGCCTTTGGGACGTTCACAGTTGAGACAGGAACAGACGTGTTAAAAACCCAGGCCAAAACAAAAGCAAACTAAGCAGACAGCTAGATCAGGAGTAGAACCATAGAAATGGAGATCACATGGAGGGTTA
>NW_028081758.1:0-608 GCF_014824575.4 Sturnira hondurensis
CCAAAAGTAAGTCAGTGAATAAAAAACAAGACAAAACATATACATTCACTGTCCTTAACCCATGATTCACACATGTTTGTCTGTCTTGCATGTCTTGCATATGACCATGCTCATCCAACCACGTCCCTGTCAGGAACATGGAGCCGTCCTAGACCCATCCACACCTCACACTGAACAGCCCGGCAAGACCCTAGGCCAGCATTTTCCCAAGGAAACCATCTGGAACCTTCTCTACTGTCTTCATCTTCACTGTACTCACCTAGACCTGGCCACTGTCCTCTCCTCCAGGATGGCACAGACAGGCCCTCACCTGCCTCCCTGCCCTGCTCACTGTGTTCTCCCATCAGCTGGAAATGGAATGAACAGACACCCATGTGTGCATGTCACTCCCACTGCCGGTCCTTCCATGACTATGCTTTTCCTTCTCAGCAGAAGTCATCACAGCAGTCAGGCCCCTGTCTGCCTCCCCAGCTCTCCTGCCGCTTCCTAAGGAGCCCAAAGCAACTTTCCCCTTTCATTTGCATGACTGATACCTCCCTCTTTGTGTTCTTACCCTTTATTACAACATTGTGTCCCTCACAGGTACCTCTTTCTCACTCCTACTCATT
>NW_028081759.1:0-955 GCF_014824575.4 Sturnira hondurensis
TCCAGAGGTGCTGGGAAGTTGAGGACTGCCTCGGGTCACGAAGCAAAATTCATCCAGAGGCCGGGCGCCCTGCAAACTCATTCCACGAAGGCTCAGTCTATGTCAGTTTAAAGGAATCCACAAAGGAGAGGTCTGATTTGTTTCAGGGAATCCGTAACCAGAGGTTTAAGAATTTGACTTAAATTTTGGAACTTCCTTTTCCAATATATTTTAGAAGCCTGCTCAGGCTTTGGCAGTGGTCACTTTGGGGCCGGTTACTTCCACTTTGCGATGAAAACTTCCTGTGTGTGGCTGCTGGGAGGAGAGCACCCTACTGACACCTGAGCTGGGAGCTGTTTGCTTCAAATGGCCCCACGACTGGTCACTTACCATGAATTTTAAACACCTGTAGGAGGAGAGAGCAAGCGTTCTCAAAACTGCTCAGGGGTCTGGGGAGATTCCTCAGGTTCAATGTCAAGATAGCAGAAAGGGGGATTTTTTTAAAAAGGAAATGCTCTGGCCATACCACATAGCAAGTGCATCTTAGTTCTCGTGTGTTGGCTACTGGAGACCCTTTGCGAGTTAGTAACTTGGGGTGTAAGCTGTTAACAATGCTACCGGCTTCCTTCCCCAGACTTGGCTTCTCCGTCCCAGGCAGGTACCAGTGAGGGAGTGAGGGGAGCACACTGGCCCCTATCAGAGCTTCCTTTTCGAGCGCCTCCCTGGACTGGTCAAGAGCCCAGGATCTCTGTCGGCTCACGGCAGTGTGCCAGCACTCTTTCCAGCACACGTCTTTCCAGGTGGTTCCCCCACCTTCCCAGACCTTCTTGGGCTGTATCACTTTGACTTCCTTGCCCTTGGACTTCTGGTTGGGTTTGGCCACCTGCAGGAGATAGAAAAACATGAGAAGACAGAGGTCAGACCCCCCCCCCACACACACACATCCCTGCCCCTTCCTTGTAGGAGCCCCCCTTCC
>NW_028081760.1:0-1183 GCF_014824575.4 Sturnira hondurensis
GATATTAGAATAATGTCAGCTTGCTGGTTGTGAGATTACTTTTGCTCTCTTTCGTTACCTCCCTTTCCAGTGTTCTATCTGTTTATTTGCTGATTTTTGGCATATTTGAGCACCTCATTACCATTTTGCAGGTGCAGGTTCACAAAATTTTTGCCCTCTGCTGAGCATCTACCTAAGGTCAATAGGGACATTGAATTTGTTTTCTTAAAAACATCCCCTCCTTTTTCTGGGGGAATAAATGATTGGCAGTAATGTCTACCTGCCATGTTCTCATTGTGGATTTATGGGAGGTTTTATCCCTAATCATCATCCGGCTGATATCTGATCATTCAGATCAGCATGTTGCCATTTCCTCAGCACAGCCTTCCATGACCAGCAGTTGTGGGAATTCCTTGGTCAACAGCCCTCTGTAGACCTGCGGGGCTATAAACCTGCCATGGTACTTTTCCTCTTACAAAAACATGAGAGCAACAAATTGTACCTGTTACCCAGGCCACTCAAGTTTACATCAAACTGCGATCTCTGTGTACAGTACCTTTATTTAAAAACCCAGTAGCAAATTACTGTGTAAGAAATGAATCACTTAAAGAGTGCAAACTTCCTTTTTTTTTAAAGATTTTATTTATCTTTAGAGGGGAAGGGAAGGAGAAAGGGAGAGAAATATCAATGTATGGTTGCCTCTCCTGAGTCCTCACTGGAAACTGGCCTGCAATCCAGGCATGTGCCCTGACTGGGAATCGAGCCTCGATCCTTTGCTTCACAGGCCCATGCTCAATCCACTGAGCTACACCAGCCAGGGCAGGAGTGCAAAGTTTCAGTGCAAAATCTCTTCAAAACTATGCCAGATATCATTTAAAACACATTTTAAATGAATTCAATGAATAAATTTTGTTTAGAGCAGAGACATCATTTCATTTCATAAATTCTATTCTGTGTCACAATATGCAGCATGCCTAGACTGGAACTGAACAATTAACATTGCAACTGACCACATAGTTTCATAAAGATATTATCGTTTAGTTTGAACATTTTATTTAAAAACACTCTCTGGTACACATGGTCTTTGTATGTTTCTAACCACTCCCCTGCATCTCTGGCTGTCCTCCTGCTCTCCATCTATGAGTCTGTCCCCATTTTCCTTGTTAGTTCAGTTTCTTCCTTGATTCCACCTCTGAGTGAAATC
>NW_028081761.1:0-2223 GCF_014824575.4 Sturnira hondurensis
CCTGCAGTCTGGCTCAGAAGTTTTCTCAAGGAGAGAAGGGAAGCCTAGCTAAAAACTGCCTGTAGAAGGAACTATGCAACCTTGAACACAGTTGCGAAGGCCTAAGGCAATGTGATAATAGGGAAACTATTTTGGGACTTTGTGAGCATGGCCCTGAGCTATCTGCAGAGTGAAGCGTTTCACGTTTCTTCTTTCCTGGGCAATGGGGACATTTCGTTGGAAGCGGATTTCCCCGGAGAATTCTCTACCCATTTTGTAGAAGTATCCTTTGCTGGCACTGCTGGGGAAGGTGCTATGTTATCCGCAGATTTAAGCGTTTGTCTTTTATTCTATCCTGGGCAATAGGGACATTTCGTAGGAAGCGGATTTCCTAGATAAGTCTCTGCCCCTTTTGTAGAATTATCCTTTCCTCGCACTGCTGCGGATGGTACAGTGCTATCTGCAGAGTGAAGCTTTTCCCTGTTTCTTCTTTCCTGGGCAATTGGGACAATTCGTTGGAAGCGGGTTTCCCCCAATAAGTCTCTACCCCTTGTGTAGAAGTATACTTTGCTGGCACTGCTGCGGAAGGTACTGTGTTATCTGCAGAGTGAAGCATTTTCCCTTTCTTCCTTCCTGGGCAGTAGGGACATTTCGTAGGTAGTGGGCTTCCCACGATAGGTCTTTTACTGTTGTGTAGAAATATACTTTGCTGGCACTGCTGCGGAAGGTACTGTGTTATCTGCAAAGTGAAGCGTTTGCCCTTCCTTCCTGGGTTATAGGGACATTTCGTAGGAAGCGGGTTTCCCCCGATAAGTCTCTACCCCTTGTGTAGAAGTATCCTTTGCTGGCACTGCTTGAGAAGGTGCTCTGTTATCTGAAGAGTGAAGTGTTTGCCTTTTATTCTATGCTGGGCAATTCGGACATTTGGTAGGAAGCGGATTTCCTAGATAAGTCTCTGCCCCTTTTGTAGAAGTATCCATTGCTGGCACTGATGCAGAAGGTACTGTGTTATTTGCAGAGTAAAGCGTTTGCCCTTTCTTCGTTCCTGGGTAATAGGGACATTTCGCAGGAACCGGATTTCCCAGATAAGTCTCTACCCCTTGTGTAGAAGTATCTTTTGCTGGCACTACTGCGGAAGGTGCTGTGTTATCTCCAGAGTGAAGCGTTTGCTCTTTCTTCCCTCCTGAGCCATAGGGAGATTTCGAAGGAAACGGGTTTCCCAGATAAGTCTCTACCGCTTGTGTAGAAGTATCCTTGTGCTGGCACTGTTTCGGTAGGTTGGAGAGTGAGGGAGCTGTGGAATGACATTTCTTTCAGCGAGAAAGAGAACGCTCAGGCACAGGAGTATCTCATCTGTGACACAGAGTGAGCAGTAAACCTGCAGTCTGGCTCAGAAGTTTTCTCAANAGGAACTATGCAACGTTGAACACAGTTGCGAAGGCCTAAGGCAATGTGATAATAGGGAAACTATTTTGGGACTTTGTGAGCATGGCCCTGTGCTATCTGCAGTGTGAAGCGTTTCACCGTTTCTTCTTTCCTGGGCAATGGGGACATTTCGTTGGAAGCGGGTTTCCCCGAAGAAATCTCTACCCCTTTTTTAGAAGTACCCTTTGCTGGCACTGCTGAGGAAGGTACTATGTTATCTGCAGATTTAAGCGTTTGTCTTTTATTCTATCCTGGGCAATAGGGACATTTCGTAGGGAGCGAATTTCCTAGATAAGTCTCTTCCCCAGGGTAGAAGTATCCTTTGCTCGCACTGCTGCGGAAGGTACAGTGCTATCTGCAGAGTGAAGCGTTTCACGATTTCTTCTTTCCTGGGTTATAGAGACATTTCGTAGGAAGCGGCTTTCCCTCGATAAGACTCTATCCCTTGTGTAGAAGTATCCTTTGCTGGCACTGCTGGGGAAGGTGTTGTGTTATCTGCAGAGTTATGCGTTTCCCGTTTTTCCATTTCTCGGCAATAGTGACATTTCATAGGAAGAGAGTTTCCCAAATAAGTCTCTACACATTGTGTAGAAGTATGCTTTACTGGCACTGCTGGGGAAGGTGCCGTGTTATCTGCAGAGTGATGTGTTTGTCGTTTCTTTGTTGGTGGGCAATAGGCACATTTCGAAGGAAGCGGGTTTCCCGTGATACGTCTCTACCCGTTTTGTAGAAGTATTCTTTTTTGGCACTGCTGGGGAAGGTGCTGAGTTATCTGCAGAATTTAGCGTTTGCCCTTTCTTCCTTCCTGGGAAATGGGCA
>NW_028081762.1:0-713 GCF_014824575.4 Sturnira hondurensis
AAAAGATCCAGTCAGAAACAAAGGATACACTAATTGAAATAAAGAACAATTTCTAAGGAAACAATAATAAAGTGAATTAAGCTGAGAATCAGATCAATGATTTGGAACATAAGGAAGCAAAAAAAAAAAAAAAAAACCCCATCAGAACAACGAGAAGAAAAAAGAACTACCCCCCTCCCCCAAACAAGGACAATAAAAGCAGCCTCTGGGACAAGTTCAAGCAATCCAACATTTGCATCATAAAGCTAGGTAGAAGGAGAAGACAAAGGGCAAGAAATCTACTTCAAAAAATAATAAAAGAAATCTTTCCTAATTTTTTTAATAAGTTTTTTGGGTTTTTTTAGATTTTATTTATTTATCTTCAGAGGGGAAGGAGAGAGGGAGAGAAACATCAATGTATGGTTGCCTTTCGTGTGTCCCCTGCTGGGAGTTGGCCTGTAGGGAACCGGCCTGCAACCCAGGCATGTGCTCTGGCTGGGAATCGAACCGTGATCCTCTGGTTTGCAGGCCTGCACTCAATCCGCAATCTTTCCTAATTTGATGAAGGAAATAGACATGCAAGTCAGAAAGCACAGGGAATCCCAGACAAGATTCCAAAGAGGCCCACTCCAAGATACACCATAATTAAAATGCCAAAGGTTGAAGATAAAGAGAGAATCTTAAAAATAGCAAGAGAAAAGAAGTTGGTTGCCTACAGGGGAGTTCCCATAAGA
>NW_028081763.1:0-1250 GCF_014824575.4 Sturnira hondurensis
ACATTGATATTTCTCTCCTCTCCTTCCCTTCCCCTCTAAAGATAAATAAATAACATTTTAAAAAAGAAGAAGAAAATCGCTGATCTAAACCCATTATCCGCTTTTGCTGGCTCCACCCCTTAGGTAGATAGCACAGCTGTGAATAGACAGTCTCTGAGTCAGGTTTCTTTGGCCACACCCTTATGCAAATAGAGAACTTCAGGCCTCTGCTGGTCTTCCAGCAGAAGTTGATTAATTGCTTAAAGAGACAACAACCTTTACAAGTATGGGATCAGCTGCCTCTGTGCCAGCCTTTGGTACTGAGAAACCAGAGACACAGAACCGGAAGCGGTACATTCACCAGCACAGGACAGGAAAGGGAGTGAGTTATACCCGGCCTAGATATTTCCAGTCCAGGAGGTCTGAGAGCCGCTCAGTGCGGTTCCGCTGGATGATGCGCTGACGCCGGGTCTGCTGGCAGAAGCTGTAGAGGAAGGAGGTGAGTTGCGAGCAGGAATCTTCCGGGCTTCGGAACCGCCGGTCCAGAATGTAGATGCCTGTGGGGTCCAGGACGGGAACTCAGGAAACAGCTAGGGGGAACCCTCCTTCTCCCTGGAATGCTGTGGCAGGAAAACCCTTCCTCCCCAGGCCCCCAGGAGTCCCGGATCTCAGTCTGGGTGCTGACCGTAAGCTGAGGGGTCTGCGATGTGTTCCTCCATGAAGCAGCCGAAGCCAGAGAGGTTGGTGGAGACACTGGGGATGCCCATAACTGTGCATTCCGCTGCGGGAAGGCGTGAGAAAGGTCTACTTAGCTTTCCCCTCCTACCGGCTTAAATCTCAACAGAAGCCTCGACGGCACCCTCTACTGGCGCCTTTAACTAACAGCTGGGCAGTGTGCTGAGCACAGCAAGAGCTGGAAAACCCAGGCTGTGCATTAGACTATTAACAGTCCCTGTTTCTTAGAGGGGAAGCTAAGAGACTCAGAAAAAGGAATTCACTTGTCCCAAGGCTTCAAATGAGGAAAAGTTTATAGTTGGGCGGTGAAGAAGCTAACTTGTTGAGCTCTGGGCCAAAGTCTGCCATTCTGCTTAATCCTCACGACCTGTAAGATTCTTTCTTGCGCGGGTCATACTGTTTTGGTTATCATAACTTCACAGTCTGTTTTGACAGGAAGGTACTATTGCTGGGTACTGAGTAAGCACTATGTTTACTACCTTATCCAGCACTGAGAAATGGTTCAAGAAATTCCTTATAATTCTTATGTAATTAAT
>NW_028081764.1:0-2027 GCF_014824575.4 Sturnira hondurensis
CCCAGGACACCTGGTGTCTGGCTTTCTCACTTGATAATAGTTGTCTGTAGAAATGACATTATGGCCCACATTCCTGACTGTTCTGTGGCTTTTCTCTGTCAAATCCCAAGAAAGCCATTCGTACTTTCTTCCTCTCCCACTTGCACAGTGGAGCAAATGAAACCTAAGACATTGTGGGCTTTATGAACACAATCTCAAAGTCTTGGTTGTTGAAATTAATAGGGCTAAGCAGTGTTTGCCCACTGAGTAGCCCTTGAGATCAGTAGCCCTGAAACCCACAGTGGGTTGGTAGGCATACCGGAGTCATGCTCCCTCCCCACTTTCCCCGTCTCCTCTCCCCCCAAGGAGCCTTTCTGGTCCAACTAGAACTTGCCCTTTGGATTGTTCAAAATCCTAAGAGTGAAAAGAGGCCCTTGGCTGACTTGGCTCAGTGGACTGAACACCAGCCTGCAAACTAAAGGGTCACCGGTTCAATTCCCAGTCAGAGCACATCCTGGGCTACGGGCCAAGTCCCCAATAGGGGACCCCAATTGGTCCCCCCCAAAAGGGGACCAATGAATCACACATTCATTGATGTTTCTCTCCCTCTCTTTCTCCCTCCCCTCTCCTTTGTCTAAAACTAAATAAGTAAAATCTCTAAAAAAAAAAAGAGTGAAATGAGACAAATCTTTATTACCAACGATATTCCTGTCTCTCAGCTTTGTTTTACCAAAGATCTCTCCTCAACAGGGATGCACGGTGGGGAAGGAAAGAGGGAGTGGGAATACGGGGAAAGCAATGGTCACTAAAAGTCACTCATAAAAAGAAGCAGCATCTCAATTAAAACTATTAAGTGTCCATCAAGTCAGTCTCACCCCAGGGAGTCCAGCACTGACTTCCGGTGGTCCTGGGGTCTAACAGAGATTCTAATTCATCAGACAAAAATGCCACAGCTGGCTTATCCTTGGGACCCTTTGGGACTTCTCAGAAGCCCCCTCTCCCATCCAGTCTCTCCCCACACACAGACAAGAAATTATAGACTTTTTATAAATGTAATTTATCTGATTCTGAGAAATCTTTGGCTACTTCTAGTTTGCTGACATGTGACCAGCTACTGTGCTCTTAGAGCTGCAGTCAGCCCTTGCCAGAGGCTCGCTCTTTCGCCCCAGCCCCAGCCTCGGCTGATCCAAACCCCACCATCCACCCGCAAATTGCATGTATCCTTATAACGAACTGGTACGCAGCCAGTAAAAGTGATGTTGAGGAAGAATAGTTGGTGTCCAGGGGGGGAAGTCCACGGCATATTTGTCAAGTGAAAATAGGTCACCAAACAACAGGTGCTAGAGTATAAGGTATATTTCCATTTTGAAAAAATTGGATGGATAGGGTCCTCTCTTAGTGGTTTTATTTTCCTTTTTTGTGCCTTTTAATATTTCACGTTTTAGGGGTAATTCTGGAAGTGAACAAATGTAAAAAAAATCCTGCTTGTTATAAGCCACATTGTGCTTCCCCACCCCCACCGCCCAAATTAATGTGTCGCGAAGTTCTCACTCCTGGTACCTCAGCATGTGTTTCAGATAGAGCCTTGAAAGAGGTAACTAGAGTCCCATTGGGTCACGTGGGGAGGCCCTGATCACACATGACTAGTGTCCCTGTAAGAGGATGAGACTGGGACACAGACGACACAGAGATGCGACCCTGTGAGTGCACCGTGAGAAAGGCAGCCCTCCGCAGGCCAGGGAGGGTCTTCGGAGAAATCAGCCCTGCCAACACCCTCGTCCCTTCCCACCTCCCTTCAGTCGCACACCCCACCCGGCTGTGGCCCTTTGTTGCGGCGGCCGAGCCAACGGATGTGCGGCCCGAGTTTCCAAGCCCGGCTCCCCAGCGGGTCCTGCCATGAAATCCCCTCGCGCTCCCAGACTCCCCCTCTGTCAGTCTTTCCGTCGTTACTTCTCTTGAGTCGCTCACCCTCATTTAGAATATCACTGGCTCACACTTGCTCCCTGCTACTTTACAAACTTCCTGAGGACGAAGGCCATGTGTCATTC
>NW_028081765.1:0-916 GCF_014824575.4 Sturnira hondurensis
CCACACACCCAGCCAGGAGGATGGGTGGGTATCTCTGTGGGTCAGGTGACCACGGTGTTATCTGCTTTCCACGCCTCCTGCCCCTCAGTGGGTGGTCAGTCATGGGACAGCCTCATAGGCTCCCCAGGCCATGCAGACAGAGATCAGACAAACCCTCAGCTCTTCTCTCTCTTCCCCCCACACGATTAACACACCCACAGCTCTGACCCTGAGACCCTCTTTCTGGGACCCAGTTCCCCTCCACAGTCACACTCACATGAAGACCCAGGACATTGTGTGGGTGTGACGTCATCCTCCTCCTCTCTGGTTCCCTGAGGACCCTCAGGCCCAGCTGAGGGGTTTCACTCCCATGCACCTGAACTTACCTGTCACAGACCCTCCCTGCACAAAGTCTTGCCTCAGGTCCCCACCTCACTCCAGCCCAGCCTAGTGGGGGCACCTGCTGGTCCATGTTGTTGGAGCTGAGGCTGAGCTGACCTCTCCACCCCAAGCAGAGACAACTGGTCCCTACAAAGTAGACCCTTCCCAGTGCCCACCTCCCCTCCCCTCCCCAGACTCATGGCCACACTGGGCCTGTCATGGGCACCCCCTGAGCCCATCAGAACAGAACACACTCTACACACCTCCTAGACCAATATAATGACAGGGAAATGTCCCCACATTTTCTCGCTCAGCTTCAATGGTATTTGTGTTCTGGGATGTGTGTTGGGTTTTGGGAGAAATTCTCATAAACCACATGGAGTACTGATCAGCTCATTACCTCCCTGTTAGATGAGGGCTGGAGTTTTATCCCAGTTTATCATCCAGTCCTCACTCCTGCAGCCTATTCCCACAGAACGTCATCTTCTCAAAGCAGCAACCTGGTCACACATTCCTTTACTGAAAAGTGTTCCCTTACCTGAGAGATCAAACCCAG
>NW_028081766.1:0-590 GCF_014824575.4 Sturnira hondurensis
ATGACATAAGTGGAATATATTCTCTCTGTACTATGTCTTAAATTCTTTTTTTTTATTTTTTTAAAATATTTTATTTATTTATCTTTAGAGGGGAAGGGAAGGAGAGAGAAAGAGAAACTTCAATGTATGGTTGCTTCTCCTGCATCCCCTGCTGGGAACTGGCCCCTGCCGGGAACTGGCCTGCAACCCAGGCATGTGCCCTGACGGGGAATCGAACTGCGATCGTCTGGTTCGCAGGCCCGCACTCAATCCACTGAGCTACACCAGCCAGGGCTCTATGTCTTAAATTCTATTGAATGTTTTAAAAATTTATTTGAGAGGTGTAGAGAGAGAGAGAGAAAGAGAAACATCGACTTGCTATTCCACTCATCCACGCATCACTGGTTCCTTCCTGTGCACGCCCTGATGGGAGCCTGGAACCTCAACCTTGCAGTATCTGGATGACGCACCTACCAATGGAACTACCCAGCCAGGGCCTTAAATTCTATTTTGTATATTCCAGATACAAGGGATTCATGTAACCCAGCTTCAAATTACATAACAATACTTTGATGGCACAGTTGGGATGAGACAACGATTCAACCTCATCC
>NW_028081767.1:0-598 GCF_014824575.4 Sturnira hondurensis
TCAAAATAATTTACTTATTCAATGGTTAATTGGTTGCTTACTACTGTGGGCTGGGTAGTGGAGAGAAAAAGTCAAAATAATTATGTTCACAAATTTGAAAACCACAAACTATGAGTCAAGAGGACATAAAAGTTTTGCAGGGTAAACACAATTGAATTCAATTTGGGTCACAGTGCAATTCAAGTAACTGGAGTATTGAGAGTTAACTACCCAATAGGATGGTAAAGTTAAGAGTAGAGATTCAGTACTAGAGATGCGGATTTTGCAATCACTAGCTTAAGAGTAGACGCCACTGAAGTGGCAGAAACGAGTCCTCACTTGCTAGGATTCTTGCAGCAAGAAGCCAGGCATTGTAGGGCATTCTGAAAAGATTTTACAATGTAGCATCACTGAAGATGGCCTTCTGCGATGCCCTTGATGTGTTTACTGGAGGCCTTTCTCTACACCAATGTAATAATCCCCAAACTATCATTTACATGATGTTTTCAGAGTGTAGAGATAAATTACTATAGTGGTATTTATTATACTTGGCTCTCTTAAGAGACATTATTTCTATTTTATATAAAACTTTGGGAAGTTTGAGTGATAAGGTCATAGA
>NW_028081768.1:0-2297 GCF_014824575.4 Sturnira hondurensis
TCAGTCTCACTGTGCGCGAATGTGCGACCGTGGTCAGTCTGCCCCACACCCCGACTGGTTCTGGGCTGCCTGTGCGCCTGGGTCAGGGGATCTGTCCTGCCCGACCCAGCTCCGCTGCTGGCTCCACCTCTCTTACCATCCCCGTTGAATGGTTCGTAGTTGTCGGACTTCCGTATAATTCTGTTTTCTGGTCTTTGGGTGTGTCCTAGTTCTCCAAATCTTTGTGTTCAGACTTGGTCGTGGGAGAAGGCACAGTATTTCCACCTATGCCTCCATCTTGGCGGAAGTCCTCCAGAACTTCTCTATCATTCTAAAGCTAATCCCTTTTCATTTATAATCTGGACTAGAAGCCCCTTGAAGGTTGAGAACATGACTTACTCATTTTTTAATTTCCATGGCCTTTCATATAGACACTCAATATACTTTTTAAACTGTACTTACATTTAGCAAAGGGAAATAGAAAAAAAAAAACTTCTGTAATGTTACCTATGTAAATGAAAGGAAACCTATGGTACAGTTAGTAACGTTTACCTCTGTTATTGATGACACCCTTTCCTTTTCCAGGAAAGTATGTGAATAGATTTTTCATATATACATTATATCCTTTATGGTGACCTGCTTATAAGTATAAAACATTCAGGAATTTACAGTAAATTGAGTAACATGCTCCTATATACATAAAGCTGTATCTTATCCTTTCATGAAAAAAAATCAAACAAACAAAACAAAAAAAATCCCAGGAATAATCAACAGTCAAGCTTTACTTTTATCTCATCTTGAATTCTTCTGTGGATCAAATCCTTTTTCAAAGGAATAAGAATTCTATTTTGCATAACGTTTTAATTGCTGAATATGAGGAAACCACATTTTAGCTGATTGAAAATCATCTGGCCAAATGTGTCCAAGATGTAAATTTTGGAAAGATAGAGTTGGTTCAATCAGTGTCTTGTCTTGTATAGATCACCTTAAGGAATTCTATACCTTCTAAGTATGATTCCTTGAAGTTCAGAGTCTGGAGAGAAGTCTAGAAAATTCCTAAGACTAGGTACTGAAGAAATTTTCTAATGAGAAGACGGTCAGAGGGTTCTCATAGTCCTGGCTTAAAACAAATCATTGGAAACGAAGAGTAAAATGATGCAAAGCAAACAAAGAAAGATATGTTGTGATTGCTAGGTAGAGGTGTGTTAAAAAATTACCCCTTGTGATAAATTTAAACAAATTGAAACATAGGCTAAAATTGAACTTCTAATGTTTTGGAAAAAAATGCTCTGGTGTACTTCTAGGATACATATTTCCTGGAAGCATTTTTGGATGTTAAGAAAGTTGAGGGAAAATATATTTGGGTTTGGGGTTTCAAGAAGGGAATTCTCAATTGGACTGCTGTGGGGGGCAGACTGTATTTCTCCTCTTCCTCCTAAGAGTAGTCATAATTACTTGTTCATCCTTTTTAAAAAAAACATTATTATATTTGGGAATTTAATCCTAGTTCTTAGATGTGTGGGCAAAATAATGGAGAATGATTTGTCTGTAAGAATACATTGTTGAAGTCAGAATAACCATACGTGACAGTTTGCTTGGGAATATCTTGGCATTCTTCCTTTCCTACCATTCCCTTATATCTCATTCTAAATTGTAGGTGTGTTGGGAAAGATCTGTAACTGTGTGTGAGTATTTACACTAGGAATTTAACTTTTGTATTGGTTACAGTAACAGCTACAGCAACAAATAAGCCACAGCATTTCAGTTGGGTTTTTCTTGCCATTCATATAGGCAAATGACTTCCCTTCAGGTGGTAATTTAGGGCCTTAGGCTCCACTTGTGTTGTAGCTCTACCATTTCCTAGACTCTCAATGTCCTTTGCACAAAGCCAATGGACTGGGGAAGACTATAAGGAGAAAGCACAGCCACTTCTTACCTAAATTGTTATTAGATAACACAAAGATGTTACCTTTCACCTTATAAAATAAAGGATAATATGCCCTGGCTGGTGTGGCTCAGTGGATAGAGCACCCACCTGCGAACCAAAGATTAACTGGTTGGATTCCCAGTCAGAGCACAAGCCTGGGTTGCAGGCCAGGTCCCTAGTAGCAGGTATATGAGAGAAAACCATCCATTTATGTTTCTCTCCCCCTCTTTTCTCTCTCCATTCTCCTCTCTAAAAAAATAATTAATTAAAAAATAAAGGATAATATAGATAATGAGGCATTTGGCATTCTCGAAACTTTTATTAACCCCAAATTATTACGACAGTTTTTTCATTTACCAAACTTGGGACAAGAAACCCTGACAAATTTGAA
>NW_028081769.1:0-757 GCF_014824575.4 Sturnira hondurensis
GGTTCAAACATGGCAGTAGGCGCAGAACGCCATCGCTGTGGTTTTGCAGCTGGCTCACCGGGACAGTGTGTCTGGAGCACCTGCTGCTACCTGGACGGTGTGCGACCAGCAGACCAAGTTCAAATCAGACACCTGCGCTCCGAGAGGCCAGCTCCGGTGGGCCTGTGGGCACCCCAGTCTGCTTCCTCATGGGTAAGCCGGGCAGAGTCACGCCATCTCGTAGGGTGGCCTTCAGGTCACAAGAACGTGAGCCTTGAGAGCAGCTCATGGCACGGAGAAGGCCTGCAGGCATCAGTTGCCTTTTCTCCAAATGCCCGGGTGCTGCCCGTTCAGGACAGTGAGGACCCACCAGCTGCCCACTGAGCCCCTCCCTGGGCCGGGCCCCAGCAGACAGCACTCGTCCAGAGACCATCTCCTCCCCGAGGCAGCCCCGTGCCCCTCCCTGGTTCAGGTTCCCAAGACGACTGAGAACCAAAGTGTCCTTTCTTCCACCAGGGAAGGCCCTCCGGTCCCCACTCCACTGCACATGTGCGCACACACGCACGCACACACTCCTGCATGCACGCTCACACTCCTGCATGCACGCTCACACTCCTGCATGCACGCACACACTCCTGCATGCACGCTCACACTCCTGCATGCACGCTCACACTCCTGCATGCACGCTCACACTCCTGCATGCACGCACACACTCCTGCATGCACGCTCACCAGCACAAACGCTAAAGACAACAGCTCAGCTCGCTGGGTGGAGGCAG
>NW_028081770.1:0-1148 GCF_014824575.4 Sturnira hondurensis
ATGTTCCTACAGACTGATAATGCATTGAGTTATGTTCAACAAAATCATTATTGTTCATGTTCAGAGATGAAATATGTCTCAAACATTGCTTATTGTGTCCAATTGTGTTTGAGTAGAATTTGGCAATACTGATGTGGCTTTTTCTCACTTTATATAACATAGCAGTATTCTTTAATTGTAGTAAAAATTAATGTCACAAACCTAATGCACATTTACATAGAATCTTCCCAAAATACTTTTATTTATAAAAGTAAAAATCTAGGATTTTGTCTGTTTCTTCCAGTGATCAAATTCTCACTGTGCTTTTGTAATAAAATAGAAACCATGTCTTGGTCAATAGACCCTGGCAAAGAGAACATGCTTAACATACATATTTGTTAACTAAAAAATGACAATTATCTATTTAAGGGACATTTCCTGAGTGCCTGTTTCATTTAGAACTATACTAATGGTTATGAGACATAAAGATGTGTAAGACATGTGTGAGATAAAACGTTTATTATTTGGTGAGAAGGAATCTCAGCTTAAATAAATGACAATAGATTTGAATTTCCTTCTGTCTTTGATATGTCCTGAAGTCTCCCCATATACCCTTATATTGAGGATTTAACTGTAGTAACTGCTGTTATTGGCCAAGCCTGCACATTTGTTTTGTTTCTGAAGAGCCCCCCACAAGAACCTAGCCTAAGTCCCATGGGTAGAATGACCCTCTTTTGAGGCTGTCTGACAGCCATCCCTTCTTTGGGGCCCAGAGATGATCAAGCAGGTATTCACCTCTCTCTGTGTTGTAACTGGCTGCACTCTATGATATGATGGTTCACAGGAGGAAGCTGGGGTGCCCTGCAACATCCATCTGGTAGGACTGTGAGGGCAGGTGTCAGCCCAGTGTGTCAGCACATGGGTGTGTTTGACCCATTCGCATACCCACGGGACAGTCCCCCAGCCTGATAATGCTTAGTTACCAAGGCCTGACCACTCCCTTAGGGATAGACAGTCATTCTCAGCACTTTTAAAATTACCAAATTCATGCACACTCATGAGCATTTAATAATGAGTGAATTAAAATGATATCCATGGTCTTAAGAGATGGAACTTATTATTACTTGGTAACACACTGTCCCCTCCCCTGAAGCCTCACTGTAAGGCCC
>NW_028081771.1:0-739 GCF_014824575.4 Sturnira hondurensis
TTCACAGCGAGGTCCTCACGTCTCACTGCCCACCCCCTTGAGTCTAAGACCTCAATTTCCATACCTTTTCAGGCACTAAAAACTCTGGCTCCTTTGCCACCAAGATGGCTATCCACTTGCTCTTTCATTGGATCCCTTGAAACACTTACTTTCCGGGCAGCTCACCCGTGCTTTGTAAGTAGTGTTCGCTCCATTTTCGTCAAGCGTTTCCCGGTGTTTGTGGGGGAGAATGGCCTCCTCACGTGCTGTCCCCCAGCCATGCTGGTCTTTCCAGCGGTTCCCAGGCCTCATCACGATCTTCCTTGGATGCAGTCTCTGCATCTCCAAAGTCCCCTCTGCCTGGAGCATTGCCCACGGCTGGCTCTTCTGCATCCTCCTTGGCTTGAATATGCGAGGCCCTTGCAGATTTCGTTTTCACAGAATGGCTTCATCACTCTCTGCCCCTCTCTCTTTGCTTCCCGCGTGGAATTGATCGTGATCTCCAACTGCCTTGATCACTTGCTCGTGGCTGCCACGCCTCCCAGAATAGATGACGTAGCATCTCACCTGGCTGGCCCCTCTCTGTCTCCAACATCTACCAGAGGGCCCGGCACAGAGGGGGCCACGTCCAATACACGTCTGCCGGATGGAGACAGGACGGGACCATAGCTGCAGACTCTCAAGAGACTACGGTCAAGCCCAGAACACACCTGCAATAAGACCATGATGTCACAGAGAACTAGGGGAGATACATTCCTAT
>NW_028081772.1:0-1039 GCF_014824575.4 Sturnira hondurensis
TCTATACACTAGGAATACCAGGAGGAGAAGAAGAAGAGCAAAGCATAGTGAAATTGTATTCGAAAGTAATGATGGACAAGTTTCATAATTCGATGAGAGAGAAGAATTGCTCATGGCTGAAAATCCAGAAACTCTCGATTAATGCAAAGCATAAGGATCCAAATTTTGAATACATAAGAATTACAATGGACAACATCTGAGTGACAGAATGCTCAAGAACAGCAAAGGGAGAAACAAAAAGTAACATAAAAGCATATCCTGGTAAGGCCGGCAGCTAACTTCTCAACAGAAAAATTACCAGGCAGAAGTGATAGACAAGTAATATCCCAAGTAATGAAAACCAAAGTTTGGCAACTGAGACCCGTTCATCCAGCAGGGCTCTTAAATAGAAAGAAAGGCTGAATAAAAATATGGCAGATAAAAGAGAGCTCAAAGCATACTTGTCCTTAAAGCAGCTTTGCAAGAGATGCTAAAGAGTTTGCTTTCTAAAAAGAAAGGAAAAGGAGTGAGAGACAGAGGAACAACATTGTGAAAAGCTGGGAATGAATAAATACCTATCAATGATTACCCTCAAAGTAAATGGTTTCAGTGCTCCAACGAAAAGAAAAAGCAGAGGTGAAAGGCTAAAAAAAATCTTGACTTGCATGTATGCTGCCGACCAGACACCTGCCTCACAAAGTGAAAAGGAAGATCTGGAAACAAATATGTCAAGCAATCAGGCTGAAATGAAAGACCATGGTAACAATAATTCTGTTAGATTAACTAGACTTTGAAAGAAAAGGCAGAGAAAGAGACTCAGAAGGTCACTTCACAATCCCGAAGGTAGCAGTTTACCAAGAAGTCATACAGAATGTAAGTATACACACATCCAACGAGGGTGCAACCAAGTATACTTTGGAAAATTTGGAAGGCTTCCAGAAGGATATTGTTCACACACACACAAAAAAAAATCATAGTGCGGGATTAGAACAACACGCTGTCAAAAATCACACACACACACACACATCTTTCAAACAAAATGTCAACAATGATATTGAGG
>NW_028081773.1:0-3494 GCF_014824575.4 Sturnira hondurensis
AAATATCTCATATTTTCCTGCCAATGTTCTCCTCTGGGACTTTAATGGTTTCATGGCTTATATTGAAGTCTTTTATCCATCTTGAATTTATTTTGGTGTATGGTGTAAGTTGGTGCTCGAGTTTCATGTTTTTGCCCGTAGCTGTCCAGTTCTCCCAACACGATTTGTTGAAGAGGCTATCTTCACCCACTTTTTAATTGGGTTGCTTGTCTTCTTATGGTGGAGTCATGTAAGTTCTTTGTATATTTTGGAGATTAAACCCTTTTCTGAGTTGTCATATAAATGTAAAGAAAAGGGATTTAAAATTAAAAAATAAATTATTGGCAAAGATAATGTCATGAAGTTTTCTTTTATGTTTTGTTCTAAGGATTTTATACTTTCAGCTCTTACATTTACATCTTTAATCCACTTTGAGTTCATTTTTCTGCCTGGAGCATGATAGAATTTTCTTTTATTTTCTCCACATGGTTTTTCAGTGAACCTGACACCAGTTGTTGGTTACACAGTTCTTTCCACATCACGTGGTCAATAAATGCAGGAAAAAAATGGCAAATGTAACATGTTTCTCTGAGAGGAAAGAAAGATACTCGACCCACCAAAAACATAAGGAAACTGCTTATATAATAAAGGTCGTGCATAAATGCCCACAGGTAACATCATTACAGGGGTGAAAATAATGGAAACTTTTTCTCTAAGATCAGGAGGAAGACAAAGACAACCACTTTCACCCCTGGTATTCAATACCGAACAAATTTGATAGTAAGAACACTTTGCCTGAAAATTAAATAAAATTCACCCAAACCAGAAAGGAAGAAGTAAAATGATAACTGTTCACACATGGCATGAACTTATATTGAACTTTCATTTTCATTTCAATAGTTAAATGATTTTCTTCTGCATAACAGTTGAATAAATATGTGGATTTCCTGTGCACTGTTGTATATGACCTACTACATTTCTTGGACAGAGCAGGAGCTAAAGTACCATCTGAATGAACTGTGCATGAGCCCATGTATATGTGTATATGTATATATGGGGGCATGCAAAGCACACTTACTTCCTTAAACAAATTGAGTGTGTAAGCAAATGTAAGACCATCTCTCTCTTTCCAAGATTATTAAAAATGAGTTGAGACCAGAATGTAGGGGTTTTGTTGCTGTGCTATTCTGTGAGAGGGCAGTGGGCTGTGCCTATGGTTGCTGAGTCATTCTCATCCCATTTTCAGGCCTCCCTCTGTCTCCCCTCTGCTGTCGAGAGCGCTGTGATGTGCAGTAGTGTAACCAAACTGCCACTCAGTGACATTTTCAACAAAAACTCATCACAAGAGGCCCCATATAAACCACAAACACAATAAAAGTAGAAGTGAGGTTGTACCACAATATTGCAAGATGAGATGTCATCTTCTTTAAAGAAAAAAGTGCAAAAAAAACCCCTAATTCCCACAAATAATGGAATTCATAATGGCCATCATGGAGGTGCAAACAAAGCACTGTAATGATCTAGAAATGCTCAGTGTCTGCAAATTACTTCATGTAGTAATGTGAACCATATGGATAGAGGACTCTCAGGGACTAGAGGAAAGGGAACTGTCACCAGTGGTGTCATCTGTGCCTTGTGTCTATCCCAGTCAACTGCCTGGAGCCTGCCCTGGTAACAGGAGGTCACTGTGTCTCCTCAGATGACTGGGCATTTTGCAAGGCCCCTTGTCCCTGGGAAATTCCACTGGGGCTGACATTCAGGGTGAACACTGCTATGAACACACACTTGCTCACACAGTGAGCACAGATGACTTGTGCATTGTCCCTCTCACACCTTCACAATCCCATTCTTTCTCTCCCAATATTAAGGAAGCTAGAAAGGAAGGAAAAGCACATCTTTGTTAAAAGATTGGATTTCATGTTAAAGAACTGTTCCCTGATAAGAAAGCTTGGATAGATTCCAAGATGGCTGCAGAGTAGTGAGAAGCTCTGTCTACTTCCCCCTATCCCAGACAGAACTTGCAGCTAAACTGCAGAGCAATCAACATGAAAAACCAATTGAAGTGTACATGCTCTGAAATTTAAAAGTAGGAGAGCAGAAGAAGATGGGAGGGAAAAAGGAGGTGGTGAGCCCCCTCTCATGCTGGTGCAGTGACTGGAAACCTCAAGAGATATTGTGGCAGGGAGCTTGCTTGCCTTAGGAGTGTGGGGGGGGGTGTCAGCCATGCAGGGGTCCCCGATACACAACAACAGAGATAAAGAAGGAAGCCCATTTAACATTTAGCTTTGGAACCTGTGGGAATTTTATCTACTTGGAAGACTCAGAACACAGCATCCCAGGGAGGGAGCAACACCATTGTTACAAGACCAGGATCAGTGATTGCTGGAGGAGCCATGAGGCAGTTCCAGGCCAGAGAAGGCACCTGCTTGGTACACCCTATAATGACTTTGAAGTGTCCTCTCTTTTCTGAAAGGACTGGCTAAGAACCTCAGGGAGTCTAGATTGTGTGGTCTGAGGAAGAGGACTTGTGTTGTGAACCTCCTCATGAGAAGTACCCTGTCCCCACATGTTGGATTGCTAGGTCTGCCCCAGTCTTGTGGTCTTACAAGGTGAAGGGGTAAAGCCTGGGCTGGATATTTAGACTACTCCTGCCTTTTGGAAGGCAGGGAGGCCGCATGTATCCCTTTGGAGGATACATGGATGGCAGGGAGGCTGCATGTATCCCTGGAGGATCTGGGGAGATTGTAGTGTGAGTGGGCATGAATTTTTTTAGGGAGCATCCCCTTTAGCAGACAACAGAGAGTTGTTTTTTTTCAGAGTGCATCTCCCAGGTGGACTTCTATCCTGGAATCAGTTGATCATGTTCTGTGTTCTGTAGCTGCATTATACGGAAGCAGTGCCTGGGTCTCCATCAAGTTCAGCCACCTGCAGCCACCAGATAGAGAGGAAGTGATACTCCACTAGAGAACCAGCCCCAAAAATGTTTGAATCACACTGCCCAGATTGGATAACCCCACTGAACACTTCTGATGGGGAACAGAGAGGTGCTCAGAGTAGGGGTACTAAAAGGCGAGACTAAGGCAGATCCATGTATTGGGCTAGAGAGGCCCCATCTGCTGGTGTACTAGAAACCCAACCTGACAGCCTGCCAAATGCCAGGTGAGGACAACATCTGAAATTGGCTTGCACAGAGAACCTCTATGGAGGCTCTGGACTGGACAACAGGTGGTCGAGTTTGGACAATACTGGAGCAAGATCCAGGGGACTATGCAAAGAGCTTCCCTGGCAGTGATCACAGCAGGCACATCAATCTGTGTGAAGGATCCACACATTCGTCTTTATTAATTTTTTAATATCTCTTTATTTTTCATATTGTCATTTATTTTCTCCTCTTTTTTGATATCTCTTGTTTTCTCTTTCCTTGTCTTACTCTATTTTTTCACTTTATTTTTTTGAAAATGTATTTTTTGATGATGATATTACAGTTGTCCCAGTTTTTCACCCTTTGCTCTCAT
>NW_028081774.1:0-1675 GCF_014824575.4 Sturnira hondurensis
TGAGAAATACTTTGCAAAAGGTCATCATCTGGTTGTGCAATTTGCTAATCAGATTATTTTTCTCTGCATTCATATTAGCAGTTCCTACCTATCTCTGCATTCCTTCCCCACACATACCCACTGAATATACACACATATACACAGATTTTACACACACACACACACACTCTTTCCCATTTTTTCTGCTGTTTTCATGAAGTACTAAAATTTTCTGTTTTATTAGGCTTCTTGAGGCTGCACTATATACATATTCTGTTGAATTAAATTTTCACTGTTTGTTTTCCTTTAAAACTAGAAACTTAATATTCATCTCTGAGTTATATTCTCAAAGGTTACCACTGTCTTCTGTGAAGGTCACCTCTGTCTCTTTAACCTTCTAGTGGTATTTGCACCATGACCAAACCCTGCCTGAAGACCACCCTTTAGCCTCCTAAGTGTTGTGGCGTCCTGCGTATCTTCCTTTTTTTCCCATCAGTCTTTTCATTTTGTTTCATTTCATTTCTTTTCTTTTCTTTCCTCTTTCTCTTTCTCTTCCATTTTCTTTTTCTTTTCTTCCCAAATTCCTTCAGTGTTATGGGTATTACTCTTGACAGATCTTCTCTCCTGGCTTAAGCCAAAAGCTCTGATTTATGTTTTCTGTGAGGAAATAAATCTAATTCTGATTTCTCCAGCTGTCTGCCCTAAAATTTCATTATTTTCTCCTTGAAATTTCTTGTTCAATGTACATACATCTTTGTTTAATTAAACACATACTTTAATAGTAGAACATAACTCATAATTTTTCTGTCAATACTTATCTCTCACTTTATGTTGAAAAGGCATCGACTGTTGTTTCTGTCACCCAAACTGGAAGACGTGGGCATCCCGACTTTCCACACCTTACGTTCCCTCTTGACTCAGTCAGCACATGCTGGACGTTCTTTTTTATATAAGATGTGGAACACTTTGTGACTTTGTGTGTTACTTTGCTCAAGGTCTGTGCTGTCTTCTGGGTGTCGTTCCAGTTTTTGTATCTACCACCAAGGCAGACACAGTTCGTTCTTTTCGATGAAAGTGGGTTGCAACTAGTTTCCTCCTCCACTGCCCACACCCTGGCTTAGGTCGTCTTTGCCACTTTCTGATGTTACTCTCTTCCGTCTCAGCTGGGGTTGTATTAGCCGCTTCAATTCTATTTCATCTGATTGTTCTGTTTGCATCTTATCCTTCAAGTATGTTGGCCTGCCTAGTCTTCCTTTTCCAACTGTGTGCTTTTGCTTAATACTATGCTAGCTTTGCCAAAAGTTAGATTGCCTTAATTTGCGTGTTCAAATCTTACGTGCCTAAATCCTTTAAGATTTGTTGTGTTATTCACATATTATTAATCAACAGTTTATTGAGTGCATGCTATGTGCCCGGATTGAGTGCGGCACCTGTGTCTTTAGTGTGCAGCTTATTACATCACAGGAGCTTATGTGGAAACAGGAAATCTGGTGAGTAAACAGGCAAAGAGGGTAAAATGTGATAAAGTTCCATCCCCCATCTGGAAACCATCCCAAACCCTTCAGCTCCTCTGAACTTACAGAAATTACTCGTTGGCTGCTTAATTACATTACAAATTTCTCTCTGTTCTATCGACTTTACTATTATGTGTTTTTATTTCCTTTATTAGATTATGAACTCCTTGTGGGCAGGGAAT
>NW_028081775.1:0-538 GCF_014824575.4 Sturnira hondurensis
CCTCTGCATGTTATTTTTCATTTCCTTGATTGTACCTAAAATGTAGACAATATTCTATGTAATAAATAAATCTTTTTCTGATGTAAGACCCGAGGAAAACAATAAAAGCCTGTCTATGCAAGCGTCGAGGCGCTCTCCCACTGAGAGTGGCTGAGGCACCCATAGGCACTTTCCCCTTGAGAGAGTAGCCGTGCTGTTCCCTTTTTCTCCACAGGATTGTTGTTGTCTGTGTATTTATTCTCATCATCAGCCACAACAGGTGGACTCCGCCGCACACACATGCACAAATTTTTTACATAAATAAAAACATACTAGCCCTGGCTGGCGTGGCTCAGTGGATTGAGCTCCAGCCTGAAAATCAAAGGGTCACCGGTTTGATTCACATGCCTGGGGTGCAGGCCAGGTCACTGGTAGAGGGCACACGAGAGGCAACCACACATTGATGTTTCTCTCTCTTTCACGTAAAAAAAAAAAGGACACACTACACATATTTTGAACTTAATATTTTTGCTGAATGATAAAATTGTGATTTTTGCCC
>NW_028081776.1:0-1611 GCF_014824575.4 Sturnira hondurensis
AAGCTATGCAGGGGAGCACAGCGGGGAGTGTAGTTGGAATACGATATGATACGGTTACATAATCAGAACCAAAATCCACCCTTCTGTCCCAGGCGGTATAAAGACAAACCATCCGACTCTTCACCATCTAACCATCACTCTCAGTGCCACCATGCTGGCCTCAGGGCTGCTCCTGGTGGCTTTGCTGGCTTGCCTCACTATAATGGTCCTGATGTCTGTCTGGCAGCAAAGGAAGCTCCGGGAAAAGCTGCCTCCTGGCCCACCCGCATTGCCTTTCATCGGAAACTACCTGCAGCTGAACACAGAGCAGATGTACAACTCCCTCATGAAGGTGCCAACAGGCAGGGAGATGGATGGTGGGGTGGGGCTGGAGGCCTCTGCAGTCTGGCTGGGATTTCGTGTCTAGGGATTGGAAAGGGTGGACCAAACCCAAAGGTTTAGCATCACGGTCCTAGCCAGGAAAGACCAGATCTTGGGGTGTCTAGTCCCTTGACTGTCAGAATCTGGGCAAAATGAGTGCCATGTTGTGAGAGCTGGATACAGAGCCAGTTCAGACTTGAGGCTGCGTGCACTCACCACTCCTTCCCCTCTCCTTCAGATCAGGGAGCGCTATGGTCCAGTATTCACGGTCCACCTGGGCCCACGGCGGGTGGTGGTGCTGTGTGGCCAGGAGGCTGTGAAGGAGGCTCTGGTGGACCAGGCGGAGGAATTCAGTGGGCGAGGACAGCAGGCCACCTTCGACTGGCTCTTGAAAGGCTATGGTGAGGGGAATCCTGTGTGGGCTCAAACAGATTTAAGGACCTCGGTTTCCCCACTGTTCTGCTGCCAACTGACTCACCCACTCAGGGCTGTGTCAGAGCCCTTCCTCTCCATCCCTATCTCCATCCTTGTTTATCCCTGTGACCCCTCCAACTTGTCTTAGTGTATCTGCATCTCCCTGCTTCTCTCTGCCTTACCTTCCACTTCCCTCTCATTAACCATCTCTCCTCTTTGTATCTCTTAGAAGCTCTTGGGATTTTTGCTTTGGAGTCCTGGTCCCGTATCTCCATGTTTCTTTTTATCTTATTCTCCTCATTTTTTATGCTTCCCCATGTTTCTATCTCCATCTCCCTGCCTCTCTTTTTCTTCTTTGTCCTAGAATCTCACACTATGATTCAAGTACCTCATACCTCCGTTTCTTCCTAATAGTCTCCTGTCTCCAGACCTTCTCTGTTTCTCAGCATATATTTTTCACCATTCTTCACCTCTGTTTTAGGATCCTTCTCAAGTTTTACTTCCACCTCCCAGATCTCAAGATATCTCTCTTTCCCTGCTTCCCTCCACTATCTCTCTCTCTCCCCCATGTGAGTGTGTCTGCATCCCACTGCTTCTCTGTGCACCCATCTTTTTTCACCTTTCCTTCTGATTTCCTTCCAACTTGGTCTCTATCTCTGTTTGTATTTCCTCTTCTGCCATTCTCTGCTTCTCTCTCTCTCTCTCTCTCTCTCCCCTACCCTCAACACTCTAAGCCCCGCCCCTCTCAAAGCCAAACTTCCCACTCCTACCCTTCCTCCACAGGAGTGGCTTTCAGCAATGGGGAGCGAGCCAAGCAGCTCCGGCGCTTCTCAATCA
>NW_028081777.1:0-1486 GCF_014824575.4 Sturnira hondurensis
ATATATATATATATATATATACTATATATACTAGTGTATGGGGATATATTGTGGCATTCAGCTCATGTGTTATGGAGGCCAAGAAGCCCACCCAGCTGTCTCCTGGCTGCAAACTAGAGCACTGGGAAAGCTGTGGATATAACTGATTTGAAGTCTGAAGACCTGGGAAAAAGTAGCTCTGATGTCAGAAGATGGATGTTCCAGTTCAAGAAGAGAAAGAGAATTTTCCGTTCCTCTCAGTTTGTTTTCCTCAGCCCTCCATGGAATGCATGATGCCCGCCCACACTGATGAGGGCAAATCTGTACTCACTCTACTGATAAAAATGCTAATCTATTCCAGAAACACCTTCACAGACACGCTGAGAAATGTTTTACCAGTTACCTGAGATCCCTTAGCCCAGTCAAGTTAACATAAATTTAACCACTACACGTGGTGATTATCATGCTCTCACTGTTACCCGCTTCCAATCCATATACACACTCATCCAAACATTCTCATTCCTTATTATGGCCCTCTCAACTCGTATTCCAAGATGTATGGCTCTTGAGTCATACATTATGCCCTATACCACTTACTAATTCCTTTAGTGCCTTCTCTCTTTAGGAGACCTCAAGCAGATATTTCTAACTCTGCTTCCCACCTTGGAGGCCAGACATAGAACCCTGATTGATTTGTGTTTGTTAGAAGCAGGTAGGGAAGAAGGCAAACCAAAGCTTGCTCACCATATTTTTAATGGAGGAGGGAAGCTCCGTATACGGCAGGCATTGTGTTTGGACAAGAACTTCATACGAGATTATGCAAAAGAGAAATATCAAGCTAAGGGAGTGAATAAAAAGAGTTATTGGGCTAAAGGAGATATGCCCACTTTTATTCAAATAGCTGGTTGTTTCATCAGGACAAACATTAAGCTCAATTTCATGCTGGCCAAAATGGAAAGTGATCACTACTATTTATCTTTCTTTGAAGACACAATTTTTTGCTTGCTATTGGCTGAAACTTTGCCCAGTGCATGACTGGAGGCCTCTGAGACCAGGCAGCGTGCGTACCAGGCTCAAGCAACGTGATGCTCACCTATTGTAGCAAGCCGTGCAGGTGTTGTTGATCTTTATGGATCACTTTGTTGTTGATTTTCTTTACTGGTTTTTAGTTTGCTCTTCCTTAAGTTCTATTCTAATATTTATGATTTCATTCCTGTTATCTTTGTTTAGATTTCATTGTCTCTTTTTCCCCCTAGTTTCTTAGAGCAGAAAGTTCATGATTTGAGGTTTGGAATGCAAGAATATCACCTGCTTGGATCAAGAGTCTCAAAGATAATTCAAAATTAAGAGAGACCTTTGGGTCCCAAAATTTTATTGGTGAACAGCACACATTTTCAGATACATATTATGTTTCATGAAAAAAAGAGAATAACTATGACTCAGGGGACAGTATCAAGATCCCCAAGGGCAGAATTGAAAGGCTGGAAAAATTATGTCTTGGCCTTGA
>NW_028081778.1:0-1386 GCF_014824575.4 Sturnira hondurensis
AATCCTGGTGTAATGCTGGCATCATGACTGACACTGAAATACAGTGGGAAAGAGAACCCACAGACTGCCAGGTGATGGTCACCACCACCACCACCCCTGCCAGGACAGACCCTGGAGCTTTCCCAGAAGGCTTTGTGATTCAAGATGAGTAGACAGCCCTTACTGGTGTAGTTCAGTGGATTGAGCATGGGCCTGTGAAGCAAAGGTTCACCTGTTCAATTCCCAGTCAGGACACATGCCTGGGTTGCACGCCAGGTCCCCAGTAGAGGACACATGAGAGGCAATCACACATTGATGTTTCTCTCCCACTCTTTCTCCTTCCTTTCTCCCTCTCTAAAAATAAATAAATAAAATATTTTTNCCTTTCAGCAGCAAACCACATTCCCGATGTAGCTGCCAGCCTCCAAGGTGTCCCCCAAATCCATATGCTATCACCCCAGACCTTGTATAGTCCCTCCTTCACACAACTGAGCTGATCTGTGTTGTGAAAATGGTGTGCAGCTCTCAAAGCTAAGTCATAAACAAGCCCTTTTGTTTCAGCCTTGCTCACATAGTTCACATGGTAGACCACCTTGTGCAGGGAGCTGGGTGTTTACACACCTCTCCCTCCTACCTGCCAGTGGCTGGCAGCTACCATCCTTGTTTTGAAGGGGAGGCTCCAAGGTATGAGCGTAGCCTGACATATGCTGGATTCTGAGTCTTTTGTCCTTGACAGGCAGCTGAGATTACTGTCCTGTCCCCATGACACCTGATATACCTCAAGGCCATGCTAGCTGTACCTGCTGGCTTCCCAATTCCTCCACATGACACTATGAGTGACACGGATAGGGCAGGTCAATAGTCCTTGGTCAAAAGAAACATCAGTGGCTGAGGCAACAGGACACAATGGCCAATTGCTTCCATCACACATTTGACTCTGACTACAGTGGTCACCGCAGCTGTGGCCAGTCCCACCTGGTTTATGTTCTGATTGTCTGCCACTCAGGGTAAGGGGGCCGTGGGCTGGCTTGGGGACCACAGCTGGGCTGTTGAGGGGGTTACTCGCCAGAATGGTCAGCCACGACCACAGACCAGCTCACTGCCTTCCGAGCTGGGAAGGCTCACTGCCTTCCAAGCCTACCTGGCCTTTCTGAAATTTGGCAGATTTGTCTTGACACCCAGACCCTTCCCTGTCTGTTGCTGACCTGGCCCCTGGTCTGGCCTCGGTCCTAACTGTCCTGGAAAGTTCTGACCCAGCCTCTGAGAGCTCACCTTGGGGGGGTATGTTACCATAGATGCTGTCTTCAAGTATCAGACTTCTTAAAAGTTATTAAAGAAAGCTTTTTTAAAAAATATTTTTTACAATAAGAGATTGTTAATCTCATCACCTGGAGAAAACTGTAACAT
>NW_028081779.1:0-844 GCF_014824575.4 Sturnira hondurensis
GTTCTGACGGGGGGCGGGGGC
Source organism: Sturnira hondurensis (assembly GCF_014824575.4). Classification (NCBI taxonomy): domain Eukaryota; kingdom Metazoa; phylum Chordata; class Mammalia; order Chiroptera; family Phyllostomidae; genus Sturnira; species Sturnira hondurensis. The sequence continues at coordinate 22 of NW_028081779.1, forward strand.
CACAAGGACAAAGGCTCAGGTGTCCCAGAGTTGTAAGAAGTCACAGGATTGCTACACACCGCGAACAAGCCCAGGCAGTGGTCAGGGATGAGGCTGGGACAGAGGTGGAGTCTTGTATGTCAGGCCAAGGGATTTGTACTTTATTCGGTACTCGCAGGTGTGGGGTGAAATGAGTGCAACTTTGAACCTGTTGGGTTTAAGGTTCCTACAGAAGAGAGTCAGACAGGGATGGGTGTAAGGGGCTGGAGCTCAGCCCAGAGTCTTTCACGGGAGAGAGCGTTTTGCTTTCTGAGTCATCAGCACATAAGGGGCTGCTAATTCACAGGGGCTAGGAGATCACACAGGAAGAGGTTCCGTGGTGGGGTTTCCCCACGTGTGGTGCTCAGGTCACCTGCGTCAGACCCCGATAGGGGTTTCCTAAAGATGCAGATTCCTCGGGCAGAACCCCAAGCCTACCGCTGACTCAGAAATCTCTGGGGGCAGTGCCTGGGAACGTGCATTTTTTCCATCTAATCTCTCCAGGGGACGGGTATCATGGAGGATTTCCACAGGCAGTGGTGCGGAAACAGCCCCTGGTGCGAGAAGCTAAGAGGCTACAGGATGGAACTGGGAAGGGGGCGACCCAGTCATCTAAGAGGTTGTGTGACATCCTGTGGAGCCAGAGGAGCCCACCCAGAGTCCTGATGTCCTGGAGGTGAGCTGACCCTACAGCCACTGACTTGCAGGCTCCTGGGTAACTGAGAGGAGCGGGGTCCTCCTGAAGCCAAGTTCAGCTGGGCATCTCATCACCTGCAGATCATCGCGTCTTAATCAGTGTAAGGAA
>NW_028081780.1:0-759 GCF_014824575.4 Sturnira hondurensis
AAATGGCCATCCTCAGACAGGTCTGGGGAAACAGGCAAGTTAACAGGGAATGGTTGGACTGTGTGGTCAGGGGAACGCAGAATGCTCAGGGGTCTGAGGGACAAAGACCTCCGTGGACCGCCGGATTGCAGCCCTCAGTTAGACTGCAGCTCTCATCCTTATCGCAGGTGCCACACGGTTGGGGAGGCAGACATAGAGAGCATTTGCACATGAGACAGGGATATTTGGCAAGAAACAATTCTCTGGCATAGTGTGTGGTACTATATCTATGGCCATAGCATGCAGAGAAAGAGGAATCTCTTATGATGCTGGGGGTGTTATATCATCATCACCATGATCTCCCTTTTCAAAGTCATCTTGCTTTTATATTTACAAGTGTTACTAGAATCTGCATTCTATTGTTTCTCACAGAACCCTTGGATGCAAAGCAGGAACACTGTTGTCCATATTTTACATGTGCGGAGGTTCAGTATTCAAGTGCTTGGTAATCTACCCTTTGGCTCATAGGTATTAGGTGGCAGAACTGGAACTCACAGTTGTAGTGCTGAGACACTGTAGTGGGCATCTTCTAGTCACACTGTCCCTTTCATCATTCTCTAGCATGACACTAAAGGGGCCCTATTACAAATTGCTCTAGACCCCTCGCTATGCTTTCCATTCATCTCTGAGATAAAGAGAGTGATGGCAAACTCTCTGCAGAGGACAGAGGCTGGGACAGGCAAACCTTTACAATTGTTGGCATTCTGTAGAATGAGGCAG
>NW_028081781.1:0-547 GCF_014824575.4 Sturnira hondurensis
TTATGTTTGACAGTGGAAGCCAAAATTATACCTGTCTGATGTGGCTCCAAGCAGCATGGTGATTGCCGGAGGAAAAGGGGGCGGGGAGCCAGTAGAGCACTGGGGTGATAAACGGACTGTAGAATACACAGAGGATGGGTTATAGAATTGCATACTTCAATTATATATGATTGTTATAGAATTGTATGTAATTTTTTAAATAATTTTATTTATTCTTAGAGAGATGGGAAGGAAGGGGGAAAGAGGGAGAGAAACACCAATGTGCGAGAGGCACACTGATTGGCTGCCTCTTGCACACCCCCAGCTGGGATCCTGGCTGGCCACCTAGGCATGTGCCCTGACTGGGAACTGAACTAGCGGCCTTCCACTTTGTGGGATGACACCCAAACTACTGAGCCACACCAGTCAGGGCTGAAACCTATATAATTTGATTAACCAATGTTATTCCAGTAAATTTAATATAAAAAGAAAAAACAAGTGCAAAAAAATAAAAAAATATATATGTAGAGAGAACATTCAAAGTGACATTATTAATGGTGGGGAGAGG
>NW_028081782.1:0-572 GCF_014824575.4 Sturnira hondurensis
CAGTGTTTCTTTTGGGGGCGATGAAAATATTCTGAAATTAGATTGTGGCAATGGTTGCACAACTCTGTAAAATAAAATACTAAAACCACTAAATTGTACACACTATAAGAGTGAATTTTGTGGTATGTGAATTATTTTTCAATAATGCTATGATTTAAAAAACATGAAGCAAAAATATGAAACAATTTTTTAAATATTTTGAGTTTGAGTGGAGAAGGCATAAGTATATCAAAGAGTTAAAAGCCAAAAAAAGTCTGATGAATAAGACTACATGATTTAAAAAACAAATCCTGCATGAAAGAAACATGAAAATCATAAAATAAATGATGACATAAGAAAAATACTAATCTAAAGGACTAATTTTCTTGACCTACTAAGTGCTCCAGAAAATCAATTCACTGGAAGAACCAAAACCCAGTTCAAAAAAAAAAAAAACGGAGGGACACTGAATGTGAGGATATGCTCCTTAAAAAAGAAAATAGAAACAACTTTCCAACATGTGTAAAGATATTCAACCATAACTATAATAAGCAAAACTCATATTACGAAGCTACTAACAAACAGCAGTTTCC
>NW_028081783.1:0-803 GCF_014824575.4 Sturnira hondurensis
TCCATCTCATAAAAACATTTTTTATAATTTTTGTAAAATGCACACAACATAAGATTTACCATTTTAACAATTTTGAAGTATTCACCCTGGCTGGTGTAGCTCAGTGGATTGAACGCGGGCCTGCGAACCAGAGGATCACGGTTCAATTCCCAGCCAGGGCACATGTCTGGGTTGCAGGCCAGTTGCCGGCAGGAGATGCAGTTCCTGGCAGGGGATGCACGAGAGGCAACCATACATTGATATTTCTCTACCTCTCTCCTTCCCTTCCCCTCTAAAGATAAATAAATAAAAGCTTAAAAAAAAAAACCAAACAATTTTAAAGTATTCAATCAGTGGCATTAAGTAATTCACAGTATTGTGCAGCCAACATTACTATCTAGTTCCAGAACATTTCTATCATCCCAAACAGAAACCCTGTGCAGGCACACCTCAGAGATATTGTGGATGCGGTTCCAGACCACTGCCATAAAGCAAATATCACTATAATGCAAGTGACACACAAATTTTGGGTGTCCCTGTATACATAAAAATGGTCTTTATATAACACTAGTATTATGTTTAAGAACAATGTACATACCTGAATTAAAAAATGCTTTATTGCTGGAAAATGCTAACCATTATCTGAGTCTTCAGTGGGTTATTTTCTTTTTTCTGTGGAGGGAATTACCTTCAATTGATTAGAAAATGCAAGATTTAGCCCTGGCTGGTGTAGCTCAGTGGATTGAGCGCGGGCCTGTGAACCAGATGATCACAGTTCGATTCCCAGTCAGGGCACATGCCTGGGTTGCAGGCCAGTTTCCGGC
>NW_028081784.1:0-2605 GCF_014824575.4 Sturnira hondurensis
TGTTTACTTGTGCCATAGTATTTGCATTGACTCGTTTTCTGAAAAGCCTTTGTTTTGCTTTCTGCACCAGGTTCTTTTAAAGCTGCTGCTGTGGACATTGGTATGCATAGCTTGTTGAGATTGTGTTTTCAGTTTTTTAGGTTATAATTTGGTGAGTGGAATTGCTGGGTCAATGGTTAGTTCCACTTGTAGCTATGTAAAATATCCGATCTTGTTTCCATGGTGTCTGCACCAACAGTACACTAGAATTTCCCTTTCTCCATCTCCTTTCCAAAACTTGTTTGCCGCTTTGTTAATGGTGGCACTTCCATTCTGCATGAAGGAGCTCCTGTCCTCAGGGAGAGCATGCTTGGAGTGGCACAGCATTATATTGAGTAAAATAGACCAGGCAGTGAGTGACACATAACATAGGATTTCACTTGTACCTGGGATCCAGTCAAAACACAAGGAAAACAGGCAAATTATAAACAGAAATGCTGAAACTGTGAACAATCTGGCAGCCTCCAGAGAGGAGCTTGGAAGCCAAAGGAAGGAGGGCTTTCAGGATTGACTACAAGGAACACATAGAGAAACTAACCTTCAGGCAAGAATAAGAGAGGGAGGTGTTTTAGCTTGAACCAAGGTGATGGCGGGGGAGAGATGCAGACAGGTGCAAATGAACAAGAAAATGTGATTTAAGAAAAGTGAAAACCACAGTAAGAACAGGTGGAACTATCAAACAACAGGGGCCATACCAAGAACAAGAAGTGGCAATTCTGGATAAATTGCATGTCTAACACCATACTTACATGAAGAATCTCCATTCTCTTCCTTACATGTTCCTTGAGTTCACTCCAAGAAAACACAGGCTCTCTGCCTTAATCCACTTTGATCCCCCCGCTTGTTAATAATGACATAAAAGATTCAGCTGAGACTTGGAATACCAGGATAACTTCTGGGAATTAAAATGCGCTAACCAAGGAAGCAGCAAGAAGGTACATGAAAACATGGTGAAGTACTGAGAGGAAGCCTCATTCATCTCCACAAATCCAGTCTGGAAATACAGCCCATGGTGCACAGATCATCTAGAACAATCAACTGAAAAATACATATACAGGAGCCTCAAACCTCAGGTACACAGAAGAAGTGTCTTTGATATAACCTCTTGTGTCTGCATAACTGCATACAAGATGTGGTGTACAGAGTGGCCATCACTTTACCAGTTAGAGGAAAAGAGGAACCACACAGATACCAACATCAACCAATACCCGGAGACATCCAGAGACCCAACATAATAATAAAATAAAAAAAAAAAAACAGGAAGTTCCAGAGGTCAAGGAGTCTAAAGCACTGAAGTTCACAGATCTCTGGCCACAGTGGTTCAAATGTCAAACACTGGGATTCACAATAGATGCATTTAAGAAGTCAAGTCTAACATGAAGAGGGTAAAAAACAATTGTAAGTTAAAGAAATTATCCGCAAAGAAAAGGCCATGTGGAAATCACAGAGAAGGTGCAAAATGCATTCCACAACAGTCTATGGTCAGATATTAACTTCAAGGCAATGATTAGAAGGAAGCTCAGTGAGTTTACTGAGAACTACCAAAACCTAGTGAAATACTACCATGAACTCCCTGAATATCATATTATCATCAAAGAGGAACTAGTACCTATGAACAAGGGCCGATACTTAATGACAAATACACCTTCTGAATGAAGAACACAGTAGAAGATATCCAAAGCAAACTTTATGAAGTAGACGCTTGAAACAGTGAGCTGGTTTACAAGGTAGAAGAAAACACTGAGAAATGGCATGGGAAAGAAAAGAGGGTCAGGTACATGAAGAATGACTTAGGGGACGACAGTACAACATGAAACATGATGATATCTATACACTAGGAATACCAGGAGGAGAAGAAGAAGAGCAAAGCATAGTAAATTTGTATTTGAAACTAATGATGGACAGGATTCATAATTCGATGAGACAGAAGAATTACTCATGGCTGGAAACCCAGAGACTCACGATTAATGCAAAGCATAAGGAGCCAAATTTTGAATACATAAGAATTACAATGGACGACATCTGAGTGACAGAATGCTCAGAACAGCAAAGGGAGAAACAAAAAGTAACATAAAAGAATGTGCTGGTAAGGCCGGCAGCTAAGTTCTCAACAGAAAAATTACCAGGCAGAAGTGATAGACAAGTAATATCCCAAGTAATGAAAACCAAAGTTTGGCAACTGAGACCCGTTCATCCAGCAGGGCTCTTAAATAGAAAGAAAGGCTGAATAAAATTATGGCAGATAAAAGAGAGCTCAATACATACTTGTCCTTAAAGCAGCTTTGCAAGAGATGCTAAAGAGTTTGCTTTCTAAAAGGAAAGGAAAAGGAGTGAGAGACAGAGGAAAAACATTGTGAAAAGCTGGGATTCAATAAATACCCATCAATGATTACCCTCAAAGTAAATGGTTTCAGTGCTGCAACGAAAAGAAAAAGCAGAGCTGAAAGGCTAAAAAAATCTTGACTTGCATGTATGCTGCTGACCAGACACCTGCCTCACAAAGTGAAAAGGAATATCTGGAAACAAATATTTCAAGCAATCAGGCTGAAATGAAAGACCATGGTAA
>NW_028081785.1:0-1297 GCF_014824575.4 Sturnira hondurensis
CTATTCCCACTTTGCTGAGTACCTTTATCATAAATGGGTGTTGTACCTTATCTCAAAAGCTTTTTTGCATCTATTGATATGATCCTGTGCTTTTCGTCTTTGCTTTTGTGTATGTGGTGTATTGCATTTACTGATTTGTGGATATTGAACTATCCTTGCATCCCTGGGATGAATCCCACTTGATCATGGTGTATGATCTTTTTGATGTATTTATTGTTGGATGCAATTTGCCAACATTTTATTGAGGATTTTAGCGTTTATGTTCATCAGCGATATTGGCCTGAAGTTTTCTTTCTTTGTTGTGTCTCTATCCGGTTTTGGAATTAGGATGATGCTGGCTTCATAAAAAGAGTTGGGGAGTTTTCCCTCATTTTGGATTTTTTGAAATAGTCTGTGAAGAATCAGGGTTAGCTCTTCCTTAAAAGCTTTGTAGAATTCTCCTGTGAAACCATCTGGTCCAGGGATTTTGTGTGATGGGAGTTTTTTGATTACTTCTTCAATTTCATCTGCTGTTGTTGGCCTGTTCAGGTTTTCTGATTCTTTTTCATTGAGTTTTGGAAGATTGTAGTTTTCTAGAAATTTGTCCATTTCATCTAGGTTTTCAAATTTCTTGGCATACAGCTCTGCATAGTAATTCCTTACACTTCCTTCTATTTCTGTGGTATCAGTTGTAATCCCTCCTCTTTCATTTCTGATTGTGTTTATTTGGGTCCTCTCTTTTTCTTGATGAGCCTACTTAAAGGTTTATGTGTTTTGTTTATCTTTTTAAAAAACCAACTCCTGGATTCATTGATCCTTAGAATTGTGCTTTTAGTCTCTATGTCATTTAGTTCTGCTCTGATCTTGGTTATTTCCTTCCTTGTACTTGCTCTGGGCTGTCCTTGTTGTTGTTCCTCAAGTTCTTGCGGGCATCGGGTTAGGTTGTTTGTTTGAAATGTTTCTATTTTCTTTAGGTAAGCCTGTATTGCTATGAAGTTCCCTCTCAGGACTGCCTTCACTGTGTCCCATAAGTTTTGGGTTGTTTTGAGTTCATTTTCATTTGTTTCCAGAAACTTTTTTATTTCTTCCCTAATTTCAATCTTGACCCATTTGTTGTTTAATAACATACAATTCAGTCTCCATGATTTTGGGTGTTTTGGGTTTTTTCCTGTGGGGTTAGTTTCCAGTTTCAGTCCCTTGTGATCAGAGAAAATGCTTGGTGTGATTTCTATTTTCTTAAATTTGTTGAGACTTGTTTTGTGTCCCATCATGTGGTCTGTCTTGGAAAATGTTCCATGTGCATTTGAAAAGAATGTGT
>NW_028081786.1:0-637 GCF_014824575.4 Sturnira hondurensis
CCCTGGAAGATTGCAGAAGCCACCTGGAAGAGCTCTCTACTCCAAAAGATAAAAAAGTCATGGGACCATGGAATGGTGAAATTACCTGAAAGGTGGCAGAAGGCGGTGGAACAAAAACGGTGACGACCTTGTGCAGGCACCGTGTTTGAGGGAAAATGAAAAGTGTGCCTGTCATTGCATCTCACAGTAGAAAGTGAAGGAACCTTTCAGCCATGCCATTTGTGGGACGTAAGTTCCAAGTGTCAGTCTCTGCTGTCATCTTGTGGCTATTTTTGGGAATGACACCTTAGTGCAGGTCAGCAGGAAAAGTGTTTAATTGTAGTGTAATATCAATGGCTTTGAAGGTAGTGGTATTTACAAGTGCATTCCAAAGCGTGTAAATGTCAGCACGGTACAGTCACCTCGTGAGTCGTGTGCAGGTTAATTTACTTTGTCTGTTGCAGCTTTCTTAAATAAGAGGAGAATAAAATTTATTGAAAATCCTCCATCCAGAAATAGAATACAATACAATAAAAAAGAATAAAATAAAACAGAATAAAATAAAATAACATCACTATCATTTCATGTGCATGCCTTTCTGGACATATCTAGACACATGTTCTTTCTAGTGTGTCTTGGCTTCATATACTGTTTTCAG
>NW_028081787.1:0-611 GCF_014824575.4 Sturnira hondurensis
TGGTACTGCAGTCACAAAGTCTGACAAATTTGTGACTTTTTCATTCTGGCCTCGCCACTAGACCTCCAGCTATTTGTGTCCAGGGAGGAATGGAAACACTTTATCACCATCATCCCCATCATCATCAAAGATTTCTTGGGCACCTCTTGGGGGCCCCCAAATCCATAGCACAGTGCCTGGATACTCAAGGACATAGATGTGGTCTCTTCATTCAAGAGACTTGCAGTAAGATCGGGAGGCAAGACTTTTGCGTTAAAAAAAATAGAGGGGGCAGGGAGCAGGAAATAGGTGTCAAATAAATATTACATGCAAGACAATAATTTTGAGAGATCATTGAGGGTTGGTGCAGTCAGGAAGGATTCCTGAAGGAGATGTACACTTGAGCCAAGCTATGGGAGGGTGATATTGATAAGCATGACCTGGGAGCAGCCATCCAATGTCTCTTTTCAATAGGTATGCTGCTGTTAGTGAGCACTGATAGGGATTTGACAGTGTGGGCCCATAATGTTCAGAGTCCTGTGGAATGGTTCTCATGGGGGAGCTTGTTAGAATCACTAGGAAAGTTGAGGTTGGGTACCTGTGGGTCTCTGCAAAGTAGGAGTGAGTGCGCT
>NW_028081788.1:0-1323 GCF_014824575.4 Sturnira hondurensis
TCCTCTGTAATTTTTCTCTTTGAAAATATGGGAACTCAACAGGGAATAGATACCATACTGGTGTAGTACGAGAGTAGAAGCTTCCATATAACAGAATGGTTACAAGGATACAGGGGAACTACAACAATAAGCACAGAGCTCTCAGATGAACAAGCAGAAGTGTGTGAGGCTGCTATTTCTACAGTTCAAGGGAACATAGCAGAGGCTAGGTGATTAGATTCCAGAAGGTCAGAGGATTCCGTGTTCAGACTTGACCCTATGAGGTGAAGGGGTGCCCCAGTGGCACAGTGGTCCCAGCAGGGAATGACAGGGCTGGCCCTGGGAAGCCGAGAAACTAAGGCTGGGCAGGGAGGCCTCTCCTGCCCCTTCCAAGAGCTGCTGGGAAAGGCTGACAAGAAAGGGAGGCAGACAGAAAGGAGCAAGGTCCTTTTCCCTGCTCCAGGCCCCTAGTCTACTTCAGAGATCCCTACCTGCACAGTGTAAGCAATTGGATGCCCCTGAAAGCAATAATCTTCCCTGACTGGTGTGGTTCACTAGGTTATAGCATCATCCCATAAACAGAAAGGTCCTGGGTTTGGTTCCTTGTCAGAGCACACACTGTATTTAGGTTGAGGGTTTATTCCCAGTCAACACACATACATGCTTCATATGTGTATATATATATATATATATATATATATATATATATATATATATATATAATGATTCGTATGTAAGAGGACACTGTGTATATTTTCCTCAGAGTGAGTCTGAATGCACAGGAAGAGAAGAACTTGGAGCTGACGCACCTACTGCCTGAGGTGGGTTCCCAGGGTGCTGAGTCACAGAGGCCCTTTTTGTCCAGACCACAAAGACAGGACACAAGAGAGCTCAGGAGACGTCTTGATCAGAGGGCTTTACACTCTGATCACCTAAAGCCCACCCATTGCCCAGACACATACCTGTGCAGTCCAGAGAACAAATTACAAAGCATCTTCCCAGTATTCCATGTCTTCCCTACTGAGCAGAACAAACCGACCCTTTTGTTCTCAACTCCAGACTTGGTATCTTTGGTTGTGAATGCATGTGTGTGTGGGAGTGACTGTGTCGGTGGTAATAGTAGAGAAGTGAGAACTCAGGAGGAATGTCAGGGTGGTCCTACTCAGCGAGATCTTGGCATGAAAATGTAAAAGAAAAATCAGATGTCATAGGATGTGTCACAGCACAATCTCCACATTCCCAAGTATCTGGATTCTGAGCACCTGATCTGCGGGGGAGACTGCCTCTGTACCACTGTGGAGAATGGTTTAAGCATCATGATGTAGTGTGTGTGGCCTCCATGGA
>NW_028081789.1:0-1467 GCF_014824575.4 Sturnira hondurensis
ATGTGTGACTGCAGACTTTTCCCCCTCACTAAACATGGCGACTGGAAGAGGGTCAAAGGCAAACATGGCCAGCACTGGCCGTCATCAGTTGGAGGGCTGGACACACCCACTGGCTTTCAGCATGCATGGGATTCTGGAAGAGAACTGTTGAAACTAAACAGGGTGGAAACAAAAACTCAGTTGGTTCTTTCTCTTCCTCTTGTGTGAGGGTGTGTTGATGGTCACCAGCAGGCCTGCAAACAGTGTCCAGAGTGGGCCTATAAGTGGAGGCCTGGGGGCACAGGCTCTGAAAGATGTCCGGAGATGAACAGCGACTGGAGACCAGCCACCTGAGGGTGGGGGTTCACCCCGTGGAGGTCTCGGGCTTCGCTTTCTCTACCCATCTCTTCAGCAGCGAGTCTGAGGTACCAACCTTGGCTGTAGACGTGGAGGCTTCACCCTTCTCTGTTTTGTCAAAACCTCATCTTCATCAGATACGTCACATGTGTCATGTGTCAAGAACACAATGAAGAAATGTGCTGTTCCACATTTCTTGTGTGCATGGCATTGAGAGGCCAATACACATCCCAACACCAAGAAACCACCCTCCTCCACATTGTGTTCCTGCAACACTGGATGCTGAGTGTCACCTGAATCTAGAGGTGAGACTGTCCGGTCGTGATTTACAGAAGAATTTGGAGGCTTAGCTGGACCCTTTTGCCGGACTGAAGGCTCTACACCATCAAGAGGCAACTGCAGCAGAGCTGAGCTTTTCTCCTGGATTGCAGAGTAAACATTTTCAGAGTAAGTTGGATGCTGATCTAAAATTCCACAATAAACGAGCAGAGGTTTAAGAAACTCGGGGGACACTGCAGACTGAGCTGAGGTTCTCCTACCTCAGGAGGGGTTTGCTGATCCAAAGCCCAGGGCTCAGTGGGCCCCAGGGGAGCAGAGTTCACAGGACGGAGTCCAGGGCTGGAGGCTGAGCTGGAGCTGCCTGGACCAGCGGCCACAACAGCTGCACCGTGAAAAGGAGCCCTGGGCCCAGAGGTGCAGCTGGGGCATGGCAGGGACAGGTCTGAGATACAACAAGGGACAAAGGCAACAAAGGACAGGGCGACAGGTGTTGCACTGTCCACTTGGTTTCCAATGTTTCAGAGGAAAGTTTCCTTGTGCTATACTTGCAACTTTTGTCGAGTTTACAGTTGTGTATATAAAGAAGATAATGTCTAAGGTTGATACACTGATGAACCGAGGTGAAAACTAAATCTAGGGTTCTTGAGGGAAATGCTAGATGGAGTTTGCCTCTGAAGAATGGTTGCAGAGAGGGGAGGGGGAGTTGGCTTCCCATTAGAAACCACTCTTGGACTTCCAGCCAAGATGGAGGCGTAGGTGGAAACACTGTGCCTCCTCGCACACCCAAGTTTAAAGGCAAAAAAGTTTTAGTAACAAAACCACAACCAAAACACTGAAAATTGAACTGTACGG
>NW_028081790.1:0-830 GCF_014824575.4 Sturnira hondurensis
TGCTTTAATGAGATATAAGCTTGGACCCCATCATTTTTTGCTGTATATTTTTTGCAGAGGAAAGTAATTTAAAAGTGCTAGAGTGTAGATAGAATTTCTACCAAAATAATATAACCCTGCTTGTTCATAAAATTTTCTCTGCAAAAATACTGAAGGGTTTAGTTATTTTTCCCTCATTCTTCTCTTTTTTTTAATATATTTTATTGATTATACCATTACAGTTGTTCTATTCCCCCCCTTCAATCCCCTCCACCCACACCCTCCCTCCCCCACCATTCTCCCCCCCTTAGTTTATAACCACGTGTCTCAGGTTCTTTGGATTCTATATTTCTCCCAGTATTTTCGCCCTCCCCCCTATCTATTTTCTGCCTACCATCTATGCTATTTTCTGTGCCTTCTCCCCTCTTCTCCCCCTCCCCCCCCCCGGTTTCTAACCCNTTCCCTCATTCTTCTCTTTATAAAACTCCAAACTTCACTACTGAGTCACTGTGGTGTCCAGGGGGTCCTAGGGGCTTGCTGCCCAAAGGGGGTTATGAATACATTTTCTTTCCCAAAATACCGATGCTATTTCACTTCATCCCAAAGTGCTAGACAGTGATCTAGGGACAAAAACCACAATATTCAGGCCAGTCTTTGGGATTTAAAGATGAGTCTTGGTGAAGAAGGTAAAGACCGTTGTAAACACCCAGGCATCTGTGCTTGTCCGTCAGCCTCTAAAAAAATGCAGGAATACTTGTGGAGCGGGAAGCTGAGAGCACAGGCAGATCTTGTTTTGCTGTTGCAAGCCAGCCAAGCCCACAGAAAAGTGCTGGCCGAGTTGCATTTCTTGT
>NW_028081791.1:0-2054 GCF_014824575.4 Sturnira hondurensis
TGGTATATGTTTCCATTTGTTTGTGTCTTCCTTGATTTCTTTCTTCAGTGTTCTCTAGTTTTTTGCATACAGGTCTTTTACCTCCTTGGTTAGATTTATTCCCAGATATTTTATTTTTGTTTTTGCTATATAGAATGGGATTTTTTTCTTGATTTCTGCTTCTGCTGATTCATTGTTAGTATAAAAACATGCCTTTAATTTCTGGATATTGACTTTGTATCCCGCTGTTTTGCCAAATTCATTTATTAGTTCGAGCAATTTTGGGGTAGAATCTATAGGATTTTCCATGTACACTATCATGTCATCTGCAAACAATGCCAGTTTTGTTTCTGCCTTTCCAATTTGAATGCCTTTTATTTCCTTTTCTTGCCTGATCACTGAGGCTAAAACTTCCAATACTATATTGAATAGAAGTAGTGAAACTGGACAACCTTGTCTTGTTCCTGATCTTAATGGAAAAGCTTTTAGTTTTTGCCCATTGAGTATGATGTTGGCTGTAGGTCTTTCATATATAACCTGTATTATATTGAGGAATTCTCCCTCTATTCCCATTTTTCTGAGTATCTTTATCATAAATGGGTGTTGTACCTTATCAAAAGCTTTTTCCGTGTCTATTGATATGACCAAGTGGTTTTTGTCTTTGTTTTTATTTATGTGGTGTATTACATTTACTGATTTGCGAATATTGAACCATCCTTGCATCCCTGGGATGAATCTCACTTGGTCATGGTGTATGATCTTTTTGATATATTGTTGGATGCAATTTGCCAATATTTTGTTGAGAATTTTAGCATCTATGTTCATCAGAGATATTGGCCTGAAGTTTTCTTTCTTTGTTGTGTCTCTATCTGGTTTTAGAATTAGGATGATACTGGCTTCATACAAAGAGATTGGGAGTTTTCCCACATTTTGGATTTTTTGGAATAGTCTGTGAAGAATAGGGGTTAGCTCTTCCTTAAAAGCTTTGTAGAATTCTCCTGTGAAACCATCTGGTTCAGGGCTCTTGTGGAATGGGAGTTTTTTGATTACTTCTTCAATTTCATCTGCTATTATTGGTCTGTTCAGGCTTTCTACTTCTTCATTGAGTTTTGGAAGATTGTATTTTTCTAGAAATTTGTCCATTTCACCTAGGTTTACAAATTTCTTGGCACAATTCTTCATAGTAATTTCTTACAATCCTTTCTATTTCTGTGGTATCAGTTGTAATTTCTCCTCTTTCATTTCTTATTGTGTTTATTTGTGTCCTCTCTTCTTTTCTTAATTAGCCTACTTAAAGGCTTGTCTATTTTGTTTATCTTTTCAAAAAACCAACTCTTGGATTCATTGTTCCTTAGAATTGTGCTTTTAGTCTCTATGCCATTTAATTCTGCTCTGATCTTTGTTATTTCCTTCCTCCTACTTGCTCTGGGCTGTCTTTGTTGTTGTTCTTTGAGTTCTTGCAGGTGTCAGGTTAGGTTGTTTGTTTGAAATGTTTCTATTTTCTTTAGGTAAGCCTGTATTGCTATGAACTTCTCTCTCAGGACTGCCTTGGCTGTGTTCCATAAAGTTTTGGGTTGTTTTGAGGTCATTTTCATTTGTTTCCAGAAACTTTTTGATTTCTTCCCTAATTTCAAACTTGACCCATTGGTTGTTTAATAGCATACCATTCAGTCTCCATGATTTTGGGTGTTTGGTGTTTTTTCCTGTGGGGTTGGTTTCTAATTTTAGTCCCTTGTGGTCAGAGAAAATGCTTGGTATGATTTCTATTTTCCTGAATTTGTTGAGACTCATTTTTTGTCCTATATGTGGTCTATCCTTGAAAATGTTCCATGTGCATTTGAAAAGAATGTGTATTTAGCTTCTTTGGGATGAAGGGCTCTATATATATATCTGTCAAGTCCATTTCATCTAGGGTGTTGTTTAGTGCAGTTATATAGTTGTTGATATTGTGTTTGGAAGGTCTGTTCATTTTTGACAGTGGGGTGTTAAAATCCCCTACTATAATTGTGTTGCTGTCAATTTCTTTCTTGAAGTCTTCTAGGATTTTTCTTATATAGTTGGGTGCTCCAATGTTG
>NW_028081792.1:0-2171 GCF_014824575.4 Sturnira hondurensis
AAAGAGGGTTGTCAGGAACATTTACAAAGTACTCATGGACAAAACCAAAGAGCGGTAAAATCAAAACTAGGGTGTGGGGATGGATGGGGTGAGGGGGAGATGTGGGGGGAAATAAAGATAACTGTATTTGGACAACAATAAAAAAATAAAATAGTAATAGTGGAAAGGGAGGGAGGGAGGAAGGAAGGAAGGAAGTTTTTCCAAGTACAGTTAGGTTAAAATTAGAGTGGGGTACTATTAGATAGCATCTCTGTCGAGCTTTCACCATCCATGTCATATAAAACTGTACACCAATGTCATGTACATTTTATGAAGATTTTCTAGGATCATGTAGACCCTAGAAAACAGAAATCCTGAGCCCTCCAAGAAAGACACAAATTGTTACCTTAATTTTTTACTCTAATTGCATAACCAGGTTCTGTATACTACATGATGATCAAACGTCAAAGCAGAAAATAGATACCTAAATGAAAAAGAGTGTACAAGAGGCAAGAGTAGAGAATGAGTGAAGTGAGTACAAGAGAGAAAAGAGAGTGAAAATCAACAGAAATAAGAAAAGGATAATCAGAGGGTAGTATACAGACAGAGAGAAAAGGGAGCAAAAGAAAATATTAGGGATGAGAGTTTGATGCAATATTTCATCACAGAACACAATTTTTCTCTCTGTGACTTACTGCAATACCACTGTCTCTAAACCAGAAAGAGGGTGGAGTTATGAATCATGGACAAGGATTCTTGAAAAGCCAGGTATGGAGAAAGAACAGCCCTATCATATCAAGTGAGGGGTCCCACAAGAGAGAAAATTCTGACAATCCGATCTCAATGCCATCCATGGTTCATTGGCCCTTTGGAGAGAAGAGATGCTTTTGAGAGTGCTGAAGCCAAGGAAGACTTAGGGAACCTGGACCACTCTCACTGTTTTTTGCAAGAACTATGTTCAGCAGCTGCATTGTGTCTTAGAACACACACTGAGTGTAGACTCCATCAAATCAGTCTCATCTTTCATTACCAACTACCATTATTCTGCTCCACACATTCCTCATGGCATTTTTCACTTCCCTATTCCTCATGGTGTAAATCAAAGGATTGAGCAAGGGCGTTAGGATGGTGTAAAATATTGTCACCATTTTATCAAAGGAGAAAGTGGATGGAGGCCGAGCAAACATGAATATGCAGGGAACAAAGAACAAAACCACAACAGCAATATGAGATCCACAAGTGGAGAGAGCCTTCCGCTTCCCTTCAATACTGTGAGTTCTCAGAGAGTACAAGATGACACCATAGGAAACAAGCAACAAAGAGAAGATTATGATGCACATTAACCCACTGTTGGCCACAACAAAAAAGCCAAATACATGAGTATCAGTACAAGCCAGTTCTAGTACTGGGTACAATTCACACACAAAATTATCAATGACATTGGGGCCACAGAAGGGCAGCTGTAAAAGAAAGAGAATTTGTATTGTGGAATGCAGGAAGCCCCCTGTCCAGGCCACCCCCATCAGAATGCCACAGAGCGTCCAGTTCATGACAGAAGAGTAATGCAAGGGCTTGCAGATGGCCACATAGCGGTCATAGGCCATGACTGTGAGGACAATCACCTCCACTCCAGCAAAGAAGTGTGTAGCAAAGATCTGGGTCATGCAGCCCTCAAAGGAGATGGTCTTCCTCTCAGACAGAGAATCCACAATCATTTTCGGGGTGATGGCAGTGGAGTAACAGGCATCCAGGAGGGACAAGAAAGCCAAGAAGAAGTACATTGGGGAAACCTGGAGTGCTGAGCTACTGCTAATGGTCACCACAATCAGCAAGTTGCCCCCGAGAGTTGCCATGTAGCTCAACAAAAATATAACAAATACTATTTTCTGAACTTTTGGATTCTGTGAAAGCCCCAAAAGGACAAACTCAGTTACAAAGCTGTGGTTTTGCATGATTTCCAAGAAAAAGCCAAATTCCACCAGAGGAGGCATATAAGATCCGCAATGATGAGAGAAAGTAAAATTCACCTGGGAACAGTTTGTAATGCCATTGTATCACAGTCATTGACCAGTTGGTGCATCCATGTGAAAAGCTGATTACATGCTTCTGTTGTAAAGGAGAACAGATAATTAGAAATTTTTTGAAGGCTGTAGTGGGAGGCCAGGAAGAAGGCAGGAGGAGATAAATTATTC
>NW_028081793.1:0-674 GCF_014824575.4 Sturnira hondurensis
CCAGTGGGAGAGGGAGATGAGAGGGGGAGCAGGAGGGGATGAGGCTGTTTGCGGGGAGCGGGGGGGAGAGCGCCAGCAAGCGAGGTCATCCCAGCCCCGGGGTCCAGCTGTGGCTGGAACAGCTGGGTCCAGATGTGTGAGCCAGGAACCATCCCTTTTGTGCTGTGCTGGTTTGAGTTGGGCCCCATCGTTTGTCACCCGACAGCCTTCAGGAATGTGTGTGACAGGCCCGGGAGTGCGGCCTGAGTCCAAAGGGCTGGGGCTGGGGAGCCAAGCTAACAGAGCAGAGCTTCTCACGTGTCCTGGTCAGGCTCAGGGGCACAGGGCAGAGCGCAAACCCAGGGGGTGGGGGTGAGGCCCCCCTCTGCAACAGCCCGGGCTTGTGGGAAGGGGCCCTCCAAAGCGGGTGGCTGGCTTCCCGCTGTGAGCCGCCCCCTACATCCCCACCCCAAACCCCTGTGAGGCCCCTCCACACCCGGTGTTGGATGAGGTTTGGCGCGAACCTCGGAACATGCAGGGTCTCACGTCCCATCGAGGGCGTGCAGATCTGGCAGGAGTGCACAGGCGCTGCTGATGCAGCAGAGCCAGAGGCCACCCGCAGTCCCAGAGAGGAGGGCGCCAGCGACCCTCGCCCCAGTGCCGCCCTTCAGAGCGGGGCTCAGGGGCTCCCTTAC
>NW_028081794.1:0-2882 GCF_014824575.4 Sturnira hondurensis
CCAACTCTTTTTATGAAGCCAGCATCATCCTAATTCCAAAACCAGATAGAGAGACACAACAAAGAAAGAAAACTTCAGGCCAATATCGCTGGTGAACATAGGCTCTAAAATCCTCAATAAAATATTGGCAAATCACATCCAACAATACATCAAGAAAATCATACACCACGACCAAGTGGGATTCATCCCAGAGATGCAAGGATGGTTCAATATCCGCAAATCAGTAAATGTAATACATCATGTAAACAAAAGCAAAGGCAAAAACCACATGATCATATCAATAGATGCGGAAAAAGCTTTCGATAAGGTTCCACACCATTTACGATAAAGGTACTCAGAAAAATGGGAATAGAGGGAGCTTTCCTCAATATAACAAAGGCCATATATGAAAGGCCTACGGCAAACATCATATTCAGTGGCAAAAACTAAAATTTTTTCCACTAAGATCAGGAACAAGACAAGGTTGCCCACTTTCACCACTTCTATTCAATATAGTATTAGAAGTTCTAGCCACAGCGATCAGACAAGAAAAGGAAATAAAAGGCATCCAAATTGGAAAGGAGGAAACAAAACTGGCAGTGTTTGCAGATGACATGATAGTGTACATTGAAAACCCTATAGCCTCTACCAAAAAACTGCTCGAACTAATAAAGGAATTTGGCAAAACAGCAGGATACAAAGTCAATCTCTGGAAATCAAAGGCATTTTTGTAAACCAACAATGAAACAGCAGAAGCAGAAATCAAGAAAAAATCCCATTCCATATAGCAAAAACAAAAATAAAATATCTGGGAATAAACCTAACCAAGGACCTTTCTTTCTCCAAAAGACCTGTATGCAGAAAACTACACAATATTTGAAGAAAGAAATCAAGGAAGACACAAACAAATGGAAACATACACCGTGTTCATGGACTGGAAGAATTAACATCATCAAAATATCCATACTACCCAAAGCAATTTACAGATTCAATGCAATACCTATTAAAGTAGCAATGGCATATTTCACAGACATAGAACAAACACTTCAAAAATTTATATGGAACCATAAACGACCCCGAATAGCAGCTGCAATTTTGAGAAAGAAGAACAAAGTAGGAGGGATCACAGTACCTGATATCAAACTGTATTACAAGGCCACTGCAATCAAAACAACCTGGTACTGGCATAAAAACAAGCACATAGAACAATGGAATAGAACACAGAGCCCAGAAATAAATCCAACTCTCTACAGCCAATTAATACTCGACAAAGGGAGCAGTAACATAAAATGGAGTAAAGACAGCCTTTTCAACAAGTGGTGTTGGGAGAACTGGACAGCTACATGCAAAAAAAGTGAAACTTGAGCACCAACTTACACCATACACCAAAATAAATTCAAGGTGGATAAAAGACTTAAATATAAGCCGTGAAATGATTAAAGCCCTAGAGGAGAGCATTGGCAAGAAAATCTCAGATATTCCACGCAGCAATATTTTTACTGATATGTCCCCTAGAGCAAGGGACATAAAGGAAAGAATAAACAAATGAGATCTCATCAAAATTAAAACTTCTGCATGGCTAAGGGAAACAATATCAAGATTAAAAGAGAAGCAACAGCTTGGGAAAACATAATTGCCAATGATACCTCAGACAAAGGTTTAATCGCCAAAATATACAAAGAATTCACAGAACTTCACTCTAAGAAGACAACTAAGGTAATTAAAAAATGGGAAAAGGACTTTAACAGACACTTTTCCAAGGAGGACATACACAGGATTCAGAGACACATGAACAGATGCTGAATGTCGCTTGCTATCAGAGAGATGCAAATTAAAACCACAATGAGATACCACTTTACACCAGTGAGAATGGCTATCATAAACAGAGCAATAAACAGCAAATGATGGAGTGGGTATGGGGGAAAAGGGGACTCTAGTCCACTGTTGGTGGGATTGCAGACTGATACAACCACTATGGAAAACAGTATGGAATTTTCTAAGAAAACTAAAAATGAATGTGCCTCTTGACCCAGCAATTCCACTATTAGTAGTATATCCTAAGAACCTTGAAACACCAGTCCAAAAGAACCTATGCACCCCGATGTTCATAGCAGCACAATTTACGATAGCCAAGAGTTGGAAACAACCTAGATGCCCATCAGTAAAGGAATGGATCAAAAATCTATGGTACATTTACAGAATGGAATTCTATGCAGTGGAAAGGAAGAAGGAGCTCCTACCCTTTGCAACATCATGGATGGAACTGGAAAGCATTATGCTGAGCAAAATAAGCCAGGCGGTGGAAGACAGATACCATGTGATATCACGGTTAACAGGAATCTAAACAACAGAACAAACAAGCAAGCAAAATATGACCAATGACACTCAAATACGGAACAGGCTGACAGGGTCCAGAGGGGAGAGGGGAGAGAATCATAGGGGAAAAGGGGATGGACTCACATGAACAAGTATAAAGGACATATGCACAATAACTAAGGTGGGGGGGAGAAATGGGAGGGAGGCGGGGAGCCCTGGTCAGGGGGTGGTCAGGGCTGGGAATATAAAAAAAAAGAATTTTGATTTGACTTGGGCACTTCGGCCTCTTCTTTATTTTCTAATTACCACTATTAAGTGTTGTCCTTGACACTAAATTTCTGACAACGCATTTGTTTTCATTCAGTGAAATACTAGAATGATAAATTCCAATATCCACAAGATCAGTTAATGATGTGATAAACATGGTCTCACAACTAGAGAGATAGAGGGCGTTTCTACAGCACCAGCCACTGGGGATGTGAGAGTCTGAATTGCAAACTTAACACAGGAGATTCATTAAAAATTGTAACAGTAAAGTTTGCAGATGACATGATAGTGTACATGGAAAATCCTATAGACTCTACCAA
>NW_028081796.1:0-531 GCF_014824575.4 Sturnira hondurensis
CAATCTCTCGGTCGCTGAGAGTTATCGGCTCTGGGACTTTGAGTTCTTCTTGCGCCATCTTTTGGGCTGTTCATGCCTATTACGTAGCAGAATCGGAGCCCTAGGTGTTCACCAGAGCAGGGCAACTCAGTCGCTGGGTTGTGACGCTATACGTGGGGGCGGGGTCAAAGAGGAGCAATGGTGTCCCATCTGCCACCAGCCACCGCAGCCCCCACAGGTGCGGCAGCTGCCACTGTAACCGGGGCCCGAGCGTTTCGTCCCACTGCACGCCTGTGTGCCACTGCCGTCAGCCCTCCACCACTGGGTTCGCCCCCTGGGGCCTGTGTGATCCATCTCACTGTGCACGAATGTGTGACCGAGGTCAGTCTGCCCCACACCCTGACTGGGTCCGGGCTACTTGCACGCCTAGGTCTGGGGATCTTTCCTGCCCGACCCTGCTCCGCTGCTGGCTCCACCCCTCTTACCGTCCCTATTGAAAGGTTAGTTGTTGTCGGACTTCCGTATAATTCAGTTTTCTGTTCTTTGGCTGTG
>NW_028081797.1:0-1297 GCF_014824575.4 Sturnira hondurensis
ATACTGCTCTGATCTTGATTATTTCCTTTCTTCTACCAGCTTTGAGCAGTCTTTCTTGTTGTTCCTCAAGTTCTTGTAGGTGTAGTGCTAGGTTGTTTATTTGAAATATTTCCATCTTTTTTAGGCTTCCCTGAATTGGTATGAGCTCCCCTCACAAAAGTGACTTCACTATGCCCCATTAAAACAAGGCACAGCAAGAGGCAGGCCCCAAATAGGAATTTGGAAAGGGGTCCAGAACTCAAAATGTCTGTGACATATTAGAAAGAAATATAAGATGTCCTCACCGCTTCCTGCAGCTGTGAGTTGGAGGAGAGAACACATGAAGCAGGAACATGCAGGGCTCTTTTGTAAAGCCAGAGCCTTGCAGCTAATCCATGGCATGGTCATTTAACATATCTATAGTCTTTGGCGGGTTGCTTAGATATATTAAATAGCTATGGCTGTGCTGTGATCTGGGGAATGAACAGAAACTCTCACCCCAAGATGTAACTGCTGGAAGGTCCCTTGAATTTCAATGTCTCTGTGGGAGCTTGGAGAAGATTAACTCCTGACCTGGGGCCACACCTGCCCAGAATCATGATGGCAGCTCAGTAAATTGGAATAATACAGGAATGCTGGAAGGTGTAGCTCATTATAGGATTTAGAAAAGGAGGTACAGAGGAAGATGGGCGTAGGGATTTAAACCCTGACACAGCAGCCACTGGAGAGTGTAGCAGGAGGCTTGTCCAGAGTGGGGATCCCTGCAGCCACGTAAGAAGAGAGAACACCATGAGGCCTTGTTAGATTGGGAACACCCACTTGGTTTGCCACAGAAAGAGACCCATGTGCTTCAGGCAGATTGAAGACTGTTGCAGCTTTGGTAGAAGAGGACTACGTGGCTTTGGGGTCTACCCTTTGGCCATATGGCCTGGGAAGCAGGAGAAAATTTGCCTGGAATAGGGGTACAAAAAATTATTGCCAGTAGAACATGAGAAAGTGCCACTTGACTTTGGAATAATTACAGATTCTGACTGGACTGCACCACAGTGGACACTCACAGGAGTTTGGATCACAGGCATGTGTTTCTTGTCCTGAGTCACAGTACTCTCACATTAGGGCATGAGGTTAAGAAAGTATCGTGTGCGTTGGTGTGTACCCTTAAGGATTTTGATATTTTAAGTGCAGACATTAGGTCACTACTTTAAGTCTGTATAGCATTAAACAAACATTTCCTTTCCGATTCACAAATCTCTGGCATGGAGAGAGGTCTTTCCTATAAGGTAGCAGACAGAACAAAACTTGGCTGCTGTTATTCTGC
>NW_028081798.1:0-834 GCF_014824575.4 Sturnira hondurensis
CCAGAAAGCACTGTGCATGGGAGACAGGGTTTCTTTAAACGTCAAGCCCTCTCCAGAGTGGAGAAGAGAGGTGGGGGCTCCCCTGCCTGCCCCCCTCTGCCCTCTGCATGGTGTGGTCACCAGCACACGGAAAGGGAGGGTGGGGAGGGTGTGCCAGGGACAGACACACCGAATGCAGAGACAGACACGGCACGTGGGCAGGACCACAGGCAGGCCTGCTCATGTGTGGGGTGAGCACAGGGACTGCCACACAGGCAGGAGGGCGCATTAGTGCCAGGGTGGGCCGGCTCCACCTGAGTCCGGCCTCAGCCTTCCACTGTCCTGCCACCAGGAGCAGGAGAGAGACAGACAGACGGATGGAAGAACAAAGACAGAAGACAGAGTCAAGGCCTGGGACCCAGGGGTAGGGGACAGGGTCAAAGGGCAAAGCCCGCCGGAGCAAGAAGGAAGTATCCAAGAGCAAAGCGTCCATGAGGGAAGAGGGGGAGAAGCACCTGCTGGCCCCAAACCTCCACTTGACCTCAGAGTCCTGGGGCTTCTGGATGCCCCCACAAAAGACTCTGGAGCCCCATCCCTGAGGGCAGGACTGGGGGCCCTGAGTCTGTGAAAGAAGCCACCTACACCCGAAATCACACACCCCACTGGCAGCTTTGACCCACGGGAGGCAGCAAGTGTGCTTACTAGGACTGTGGCGAAGCCACACGGCAGCTTGCGCCCGTGGGGCGGGGAGGAGCAGGGAGGGTAGAGGGGGCAGGTGCCCCGGCGGGGCAGGTCCTGTTGGTGCCATCCGCAGGAGGGGTGGGCAGTGAGGAGTCCCCGCTCCCAACCCCTTGA
>NW_028081799.1:0-731 GCF_014824575.4 Sturnira hondurensis
TAAAATCTTAAAAAAAAATTCCTGTGGACTTACTAGACTAGGGACACTGAAATCTCAGAATGAACTCGAAAGGGATTTGGCTCCAAGTTATGGTCCAGGAAAATGTAAGAATCATGACAAAGTAACTAAGGCATTGATTTTATTAAAGTCTTAATCTTACAGTATACACAAATTTAATTTCAGATCTGTCATAGACCAAAACATAAAGGATAAATCTATGCAGTTTTTAGAAGATAGCATGAGATAGGTATTAGCTACTTTAAGGTAGGTGAAATTTCTTAGAAAGGACACATGGAACAATGACAATAAAGAAAAATGACAAATTGTGCTTGTTTAAGATGGAAAGCTTTTGCTCATTAAAAAACATTAAAGAAAATTGAGTTGGTAAAACAGTACAAACTTTCAGCTAAGCAAAGAGCTTATATGTATGACCCATGGACATGAACTAGGAGGGGGATGGGGGGAAGGGATACAGAGTGGAGGGGGTGAAAGGGGAGAAAAAGATGGGACAACCATAATAGCATAACCAGTAAAATATACTTTACAAAAAACTTTCAGCTAAGAACAATAAGGTTCCCAGGAGCTAATGTAAAACACCACTTGATTATAGTTGATAACACTGTATTATATCACTGAAATTTGCTAAAAGGGTAGAACTTAAATATTCTCACCAAAAAAATTTTTTTAAAGATAAATATGTGAAGTGATGAATGTGCTAATTAACTAGATGG
>NW_028081800.1:0-1202 GCF_014824575.4 Sturnira hondurensis
CAAGAGAACAACAGCCTTCTACTATCCAGGGAGTAAGAGCTGATGGAGAGGCAGAAAGTTTCCCCTTTGGTCTTAACTTTCCTTTTCTTGATTTGGAGGAAAATACAGAAGAAATGTGGGCCTGTGGGACGAAGATGGGGAGACTGTGGCACTATGACAGAGGGGAGTCCTGAGGACCCCGTGAGGTCCACCGGCTACCATGCTGAGCCGAAACCGCTCGAGTGAGACTCAGCAGAGATTAAGTAGCCGGCACTGAACTGTTACATTTTGCTAAGAAACGAGGAGAGGAGCCAGGCCCTGGGTTTGTTTGTTTTTTTGTCCCAGGTCCGCTCTGAGTGAGCAGCCGAGGAAGCCCACACTGGTCCATCAACAGTAACCTTTGGGGCGGGGGTCTGTGTTTGGTTCCTCTCGGGAACCACCTGGCCGCTGTATCTGAACACGGGCGCTGACAAACGGGTGACATTAGGTAATAAAATAGTTACGACTTCCCCCAACACGAGCAAAACAAACCCTTGGTGTACCTTATCCCTGATGTTCACAGACATGAGTGTGGGTGTTTTACGGAAAAGGGAAGTTAACCAGAGAGGTTGCCGCACATTCCCCCACCCCCAACCCCCTTGACCACGTTAAAAAGATTCCTGTGAGGTTCTGTGCTGTTTTTCGAATGTCCCACCGAAGGCCCCAGGGCTGGGAACCAACTGCACGCGTCACACAGCAGGTGCTCAGAGTAGCTCCCCACCAAATCCCACTTTGGCATAAGGACTGTTTTGAGTGGAAGACAACGGAGAAAGAGCAGATGCCAAAGAGCACGCTCCGCCCTCCCCCCACCTGCCTAAAGCAGGCCCCCCCCCCCCCCNGGCCCCCCCCCCCCCCCCGCCGTTTGTCCCTGGTGCTGCTGATCAGCCCCGAGGGGACACGAGGAAGAGTCTGCATGAGAAATCTCGTACAATCACCCGTACCTGCCATGCGTTTCCTCCCTACGGCGTCTGCCTTCCCACGGCCCCTAAAAGCCTGAATCCCTCTCCCTTTGTCTCGTCCCTTTTCTACATACTTATCGCTCTTTGCTAACATGTTTTATCCGCCCTAGTTCTCATCATGCAATCTCTCCTGTATGTGCACCACCCCGCTAATAAACTAGTTTTTCCCCTCCGGTTCATTTCTTGTTACCAATGTTTGTCAGTTTAATTTCCAGGGCCCCGGCC
>NW_028081801.1:0-572 GCF_014824575.4 Sturnira hondurensis
AAACAGCGGGATACAAAGTCAATATCCAGAAATCAAAGGCATTTCTGTATGCTAATAATGAATCAGCAGAAGCAGAAATCAAGAAAAAAATCTCATTCGATATAGCAAAAACAAAAATAAAATATCTGGGAATAAATCTAACCAAGGAGCTTAAAGACCTGTATGCAGGAAACTACACAACACTGAAGAAAGAAATCAGGAAGACACAAAGAAAAAGAGACGTATATCGTGTTCATGGATTGGAAGAATTAACATCATCAAAATGTCCATACTACCCAAAGCAATTTACAGATTCAATGCAATACGTATTAAAGTACCAATGGCATATTTCACAGACATAGAACAAACACTTCAAAAATTTATATGGAACCATAAAAGACCCCGAATAGCAGCTACACTGTTAAGAAAGAAGAACAAAGTAGGAGGGATCACAATACCTGATATCAAACTGTATTAAAAGGCCACTGTCATTAAAACAGCCTGGTACTGGCATAAAAACAGGCACATAGACCAATGGAATAGAATAGAGAACCCAGAAATTAACCCAAATCTCTACAGTCAATTAATATTCG
>NW_028081802.1:0-1727 GCF_014824575.4 Sturnira hondurensis
CTGCAGTTCCCTTAACACTTCTTTATTCTTTTTGAGTCTTTTTCCCTTTTCTCAATTATTCTGGAAGGTTTTTTTTATACTTTGACCTCTGGCTTGCTGATTAGGCCCTCTGCTTCATGTAGCATGATTTTGATTTCCTCTATTGTGTTCTTGAATTTAGAAACTGTATTCTTCCTTTCCTCTTGGCTCTCGTTGATACTTTCAATTACCTTTTTCATGTTGATGTAGTTTGAAGTAAGTTCCTTGCAGTTTCCCTGCGGCTTTTGGTAAGTCTCAGGGAGCTCATTGGGCTTCCTTACATCCATTGCTTTGAACTCAATATCTGATAGTTGACCTGCCACTATTTCATTAAGCATTCTTTCTGAGGATTTCTCCTTTCCCCTCATTTGGGATTTTTTCATTTGTCTTCCATCATTTGTGAGACTCTTCTTCTCAGCCTCTCTTTCTTAAATTGATGTGTTCTGACCCCCTGAGTTTGTGGTGTGAACTTCTATGGCAGGAGACCTGTGAGATTCAGTGGTGCAGTCTCCTTGATCTCCTGAACCTGATGCTCTTGGGATGCCCTATATGCTGTTTATGTTTGTTCTCTGGAAGTAATTGGGTTTTGATTGCTGTTGGGTTGTTCTCTGCTGGGTCCTTTTTCTAGCTGGTTGAGTGAGTCACTCCACCACCATGTCTAGTATGCTGCTGTGCAGGTGCTGCCAGAAGAAGGCCAAAAAGCCCAAGGAACTAACACACACACACACACACACACACACACAAATATCTCCTCCACTTACACCATTTCAGTATCAATAGCAAATTAACCACTGTTAATAAGGGTATAAAGAGATTAAGATTATTATAAGACAGGAGAGAAATAAACTATAGTATAAGTCTTAGTGACTTAATAAGCACAAATTTGCTGGACTAGAAATGAATGTTAAGAAGCTACGCAGAAGCCCTGGCTGGTGTAGCTCAGTGGATTGAGCACGGGCCTGCGAACCAGAGGATCGCGGTTCCATTCTCAGTCAGGGCACATGCCTGGGTTGCAGGCCAGTTCCAGGCAGGGGACAAACGATAACATTGTGCGTCTATGGCACAGGCAACCATACATTAATATTTGTCTCCCTCTCTCCTTCCCTTCCCCTCTAAAGATGAAGAAATAAAATATTTTTAAAAAAAGAAGCTACGCAGAAAACAAAATACCACTAATCATGGAGAAGCACAAAGTGGATTTCATCTCAGTACACTCTAGTATTTACCACTGTTTTTCCTTTTGGGATCCACCTCTGGTGATGTCAGATGTTGACCCAGTGTAACGTCAGGCCGCCTGCTCTGAGACTGCCAGAGATCTTCTGTCTATGGTTGTCTTCGTCAGTTGTGAAACTAGTCGCTGTGCATTCAGCAGTCAGGTGTAAGGCCTATAAGGTGGAGCAGAATCCCTCCTGGGGTGGGGGCTATTGTTTTCCCTCATGCTACTGCTGCGTGGAGGTAAGTGATCTGCCTGAGCAGGATGGCTGCTGCAGTAGGGGTGAAGACTCAGTACCACGATCCCAGCAGCTACTGTCACTTCTCTCTCCCAAGCCTCCATCCACTTTCTCCTTAAACACCTCTAGTCTACTCTGCCTCCCCGCTTTACCAGGGATCTCTGTCTGTGGCTTTCTCTTTCAGTTATTAGTGTAGTCACTCTGCGCTCAGCATTCAGGCTTAAGCAGCATCGAGCTGGGGCGTAGTTTCTCTTGGGG
>NW_028081803.1:0-3455 GCF_014824575.4 Sturnira hondurensis
CTAAAGAGAAAAAGCTTATCTCCCTGGCAGGGGCACCCCCTCTGCCCCCTTTACTTCACCCAGCCTGGCCCCCAGTGCATGACCGGTTAGCCAATGATGGGTAAGATTCCTCAAGAAAGGGATGACCTAAGACAGGCATGGTCATGAGGGGCCCTCAGGGAAGGACTTGAGGGGACTATAGCAAAAAGGGGTGATGGACCCTCGCCCCTTGGCTTTGACATAGCCAGAGTCCTCATTCTGTCTGCAAGAAGTCTCCTAATCTTTTGGCTGCCTTACTTTCTCTGCCTGACTTAAACCTGAAACAATGATAAAGGGCGGTGCAGCCCTGTGCTGGAAAGGGCAGGGTCCTTGGGGTGATCAGGCCTAAAGAATGCATAAAATCCTGTGAAACCTGCTTTGCTAAGAATGCTCTCAATTTTCGGTTAAGGGTCCAACCATGAATTGAGTTTCTTTCCGAAAGTTTTATAGCCCTTTAGTTAACTGACCCTGACTCAGAATAAGCCCTTGTAGTTCTTTGTATGTTATCTATTGTTTGATCCTTACTGCCTAACAATGCTTGATGAGGTTTACCTATATTCCTGTGTAAACTAAACCAAATAAAAGCCCATTGAGGAAAAGGCTCTTGGTTCTTTTCCTTTGAGAGATCAGCCACCTTTCCTCCCCAAGCAGATCATGTCTTAGTAGACTTATTCTCATCCGTGGCAGCCAGGGGGGGGGCCCTGCGGGCAGAGTCCCCCCTACATAGGTACCTTCTATTCTTTTGTGTATTTCCTAGGGTGGTCATTGAAGGGCAGGGGGAAGATGGTCCATTTTTTTAGGGGTAACTAAACAAGATAATTGTCAGAGCAATTACTTTGAACCACCCCATTGCTCCTTTTCCCATAAGAGGGAAATCAAGTTTTATTTGATTTTTACCAAAAGAAATGTTTGTCAGGGGTGACCCCCAGGTCTAGCGTTGGCTGCTTTGATTAGCATATGATCTGATAAGAGCACCCACCACCATGGTCCAAAGACATTCCTTGCTCTTTGGAGAAGGTAAAGCAAGCACATGACTCCTCCCACCTGCACAGGGTCTTTCCTTTCTTCAGACGTCCTGGTAGGTTTGCAGAAGTTGCCACATTGAGCATAAAACTTCTTGGCCTTAGACCTGGCATTTGTTATCTCTCTAACTTCTCCTCTTTATTAGCTTCTTCCTTGGGGAATATTTAATAGGGAATGTATAACAGGCTCAGGGGCTCTGATGTGCCATCTACCAAAACCTTAGCAGGCTGCTTTGGCTGGCACTTTGCCCTTATCAGGATCCTATAAGAGTTCTGCCACCTAGGACAACCTGTCCCCCTCTCTTCTTCCTGGTGATATTCACAACCTCTGGGTTTCCTCACCAGTACCCTCTGTGGCAGAACTATTGGCCTGACCTGTTGCTGGACCTCTGGGTACATGAAGATAGACATATTAAGAACACTGTCGGCTTTGAACATGCCCAATTCCCACCCCCCACCTACCACTACCACCAACTTACTCCTTCCTTGCCCAGTTCCTGAGGTACTTGTAAACTTGTCTGCATAGCCTTGGACATATCTCCCTGTGCCTTAGGCAACTCCCTTTTCCTATTACTCCTTTAGACTCTGCAGAATTCACTGTGAAGTAGTTCTCCTACTTTGAATAACACCAGCTGAAATTTATTGATCACATTATATATGCCAAGCATGATCCCAAGCACTTAGTATTTATTACTTCATTTAATTCTTACAACAATTTTGTAGGGTAGAGACTATTACTATTCACTTATTTTACAAAAGAGGAAACTGAGGTATTAAGGTTCGATAACTTTCTTACATGGCTAGAATCATGATTAAAACTGTTAACTGTAGAGTCTCTGTGTGTCTATGCTCTACCACATCTTACTGGGTCTTACCACGTGTGTCAGTCATTTCCTTTGCCAAAGAAGAGACCTACTTACTTTTTGCCCACCTAGTGAGTAGATGGGTACACGTGTCTGACTATCCTTAGTCTGGCACATGTAATGAGTATCAAGTGGTGTTTGGTGAGTGGATGGATGGATGCATGGATGGTTGGAAGAATGAGTGGATGGATGATTGACAGATAGATGCGTGGATTGATGGGCGGACTACCATGTAATCTGAGATCTTTCACACAGAAAAACATTTTGGAACACAAGAGACCCAAGTAATCCAGAGCTGCACACTTTCTGGCCATTTTGTGGCTTCCCTTCTCCAAATCCTACAGGCTGTTCTGTTTGCAAGAGGAGAAATACCTCTAGGTACCTAACCCATTGAACAAATAGGACAACTGTGTTCTTACTAAGTTATTTCCACCTGCATTAATTTTCTTAGATGCTTCCCACTGACTTTGGAATTCAAACCAGCTTTGCTCAGGAATGTTTGGTTTTTCGTAAGACTGGCTGCCCCCTGATCCAGGTGGGGTCCTGTAGCCCAAACCTCACTCAAGAACATCAGTCTGTGGGATTTGTGTTTTGTGTCTAGAAGTTGTTTGGAAACAAGGAAACCCACATCTCCCAAACACAGCTGCCATACAGAGGCTAAGACTGACCATAGCCTAGCCTTCCAAAGCAGACTGCCTCACGAAAAAGGCAAGCTGGCAGGATGGGAATACACTCAGCCATCAGGTCCTCTTCCCCCTTCACTTCCAGGTTTCCACCCGTCGTCCTTCCGACCCTCATCTAACTCCCAGACCTGGCTTCTTGTTTTCTTGGTTCCAGATGACAAACTCTCTCTTGCTAAGGTATTAGTGACTTCCTACTTTCCCTTCCTATTAGGAAGAAGTTCCTTAGTAAAAGCAACGTTAAACTCAAAGGAAGAGTTTTTCAAAGTGCACCAGGCATGTGATATCCCCTGGGCTTGTCATTCGGGCCAGCCCCTTCATTTGTGACACTAGTGTTGTGTATTCTTTTATTGACATTATTAAATCAACTGGACTTGGAGAACAACTCAAGGCCACATTCTTCTCTCGTTGATTCTGGTACCTGCAGAGAGAATTTTCCTCTCCTACTCAGATCGAGGGTTTAGGACACAACTGTGTTAACTGGTTTAATCAAATCCAGGACCTGCGGCCCCAGTCTCATGGCCACACATGTAACTTACCAGAAGTGGCCTGCCTGTCCCTTACATGAGGTTCACCTGCCCCGTCAGAGTGACCACGGCGCTCTGGCTGCGAGGGCTGGGCTGCAGTGTGCCTCTGGCAGGGCCCCGCCTTTCTCTCGAGGTAATTGTACCACAGGAAGCTCAAGTTACCTCCACAGGAAAGTTTTCAGGATGTTGACTAATGTGTACACTTTGGCAAGTGCATAAAAAAGGGAAAGTGTATTTGTCTTTGTCGGTCTCACCCTAAGCTTTTGAATAGAC
Source organism: Sturnira hondurensis (assembly GCF_014824575.4). Lineage (NCBI taxonomy): Eukaryota > Metazoa > Chordata > Mammalia > Chiroptera > Phyllostomidae > Sturnira > Sturnira hondurensis. Next base: position 3,384 of record NW_028081803.1, read on the forward strand.
TCCGCATGCCCAGCTCTGATCCTCTTGTCTGCTGTGAGCTAAGATTACAGGTAAACTCTGTGAGCTCTCTGC
>NW_028081804.1:0-521 GCF_014824575.4 Sturnira hondurensis
CCCATGTCCCTCACACAACTGTAACCCTGGGAGCCAGCCGGGTACCTACAGAGCTGAGCACCACACAGAGAGCTAGGTGCTGTTTTGCTCTGGAGGTGTCGGCTGGTTTCTGTGTCACCCCGAACGTGGGAAGCGCATTCTCAGGTGAATCTAAAGATACTCTGGAGAAGTTATGGGGCTCAGATATGTCGAGGGATGGGGAGAAACAGAACCAAAGGATCCTCAAGGGTTGACAAGCCTGCCCCTGAGGTTTGGCCAGCAGAGACAAGGAGGGGCACTGTGGTAGGAAGGACAGTGTGCGGATGCTAGATGACCAGCAAAGTTAAAAGGAGGCCGAGGGATGACTTGGACACCAGTGTCCTAAAGGCATCAGAAGGCTATCAGGGTTTTCCCTCAGATGCAAAAGCCCAGAGTCTTGTACACACAGCACACCAGGGCATCATGAAGATCCACAGACAGGACGAAGCATACCTGAAATCCCACACTGTGAGCACAGAGGGTGAGAACGACTCTTGGACTCT
>NW_028081805.1:0-951 GCF_014824575.4 Sturnira hondurensis
ATCAAAAGCTTTGATTAGTTAAAATATTTTTTTAATTCTTAATTTTTTTCAAGTACAGTTTAGATATATTATTTTGTAATAATTATATATTATATATTATAATTATTTGTAATTAGTATATATTATTTTGATTAGTATTTTTATTGTGGAAATTTTTAAGCATATACATGATTAGGTAGAATCATACAATGAACTTTCTCCTACCTATCACCCAGGCTTAATAATTATAGACACATGGCTAATCTAGTTTCATTCATATCTTATCCATTTCCCTTTTTCCTGTATTACTTTGTAGTAAATTAAAGGCATCATACTATTTTAGCCCTAAGTATTTCACTTTTATTTATGATAGATAAGAAATTTAAAAAAATCCTAATTAACCATAAATTTAAATCTTAAGCAATACCTAAATTTCAACAATAATTTTTTAAATATCATTAAATACCCAGTGAGCTCAAATTTCCAATTGTCTCTAAGTATCAATATTTTAAATTTTTTTTTTGTTTTTTAAATCAGTATCCTGAAAAGATCCACACATTGTGGTTGGTTGATATATCTCTTGATTCTCTTTTAAGCTATTGGCTTCGCCTTCTTTGTTCTTTTTTTAAAAATTATTTGTTAAAGAAACTGATTCCTTTGTGTGCTGATTGAATCCCTATGATATTACTGAATGCTTTCTATTTCCTGTAAACTGGTAGTTGGATATAGAAGTTTTATCCGATTCAGATTTTTTTTTGGGCAGAACTTAATAGGTTGTGGTATGTTCTGTGTGGAGGCAAAGTAATGAATGCTTGGTCGTCTCCTTATTGAGAAAAAATGTATACGTCCACTGATATTTAGGAAGTACAAAATAGTATTCTGATTCTAGAATTACTGTTTCTTTTCTAAACCTGCAATTAATTTTCTTTTTTTTTTTTTTAAAGATTTTATTTATTTATTTATCTTCAGAGG
>NW_028081806.1:0-1002 GCF_014824575.4 Sturnira hondurensis
GAAGCAGACGATCAAATTAGTGATTTGGAAGAGTAGGTAGCAAAAAAAGAAAGAAAGAAAGAAAACCAATCAGAGCAGCAAAAAGAAAAAAAAATTTTAAAAAGTGACGATAGTTTAAGGGACCTTTGGGGCAATATGAAGTATAACAACATTCACATCAAAGGGGATAGACTCACAGGAACAAGTATAAAAGACACATGGACAATAACTAAGGGTGGGGGATGGAAATGGGAGGGAGGTGGGGAGCACGGGTGGGGGGGGCAGGGTTGGGAATATAAGACAGAAAGCTGTACTTGAACAAGAATTAAATTTAAAAAATTATTTTAAAAAAACATTCACATCAAAGGGATACCAGAAGGAGAAAAGAGAGAGCAATGGATCTAGAACCTGTTTAAAGAAATAATGAGTGCAAACTTCCCTAACCTGGTGAAGAAAAAAAACAAAAAACACAAGCCCAGGAAGTGCACATAATTCCAAACAAGATGAACCCAAAGAGGCCCACACCAAGATACATTATATGGCAAAGCTCAAAACAAGGAGAAAAATCCTAAAAGCCAGAAAGGAAAAGCAATTAGTTCCCTACAGGAACTACCATAGACTGTCATCTGATTTCTCAACAGAAACACTTCAGGCCAGAAGGGACTTGCATGAAATATTCAAAGTGATGAAAAAGTAAGGACCTACAACCAAGACTACTTTACCCAGCAGGCCTATTATTTAAAATTGAAGGAGAAATAAAGAACTTCCTGCATAAGAAAAAGCTTAAGGAGTTTGTTACCACTGAACCAGTATTACAACAAATGTTAAAGGACTTGCTTTAAGACAGAGAAGGAGGAAAAAGAGGAGAAGAAGAACAAGAACAACTACAACAAAAGAACACAGTTAAAAAATTAAATGACAATAAAGACATATTTGTCAATAATCACTTTAAATGTAAATGGCTTAAATGTTCCAATCAAAAGACAAACAAGCAAGCAAAATATAACCAAAGACACTGAAATA
>NW_028081807.1:0-2563 GCF_014824575.4 Sturnira hondurensis
ACCCATTCATGTCTACCTGGAATCTCAGAATGTGACCTTATTTGAAAAAAAAGTCTTTGAAAATGTAAATTAGTTAAGAATCTTTTTTTAAGTTCATCTTTAGAATTTATTGAGAATTGATCTAGGGACACTTCCGGCCAAGATGGAGGTGTAAGTGGAAATACTATACCTCCTTGCACAACCAAATTTAAGGACAACAAAAATTTAGAAACAAAAATGTTACATTCGAAGAGCGAGTAACCAAATGTCCAGGCACTTAGAGCATTTAGATGTTATTTATTGGCCAAACTCTTAACCTGCGCAGGGGCGAACTTCCCTATGTGACGGAGGTCACGTAGCTCCGGGGAGCCCAAAGTGGAAGTCGCACCTGGCATACAGACTAAAGGGTTTTTATAGAATACTGCGAGCAAGCAAGCAATATACAGAAGCAGATGTGGCTGTTAGCGATTGGTGCCATTGAACAATAGCCTCCTTACTCATTGGTGGGACCCCTTGTTGGAAGGCAGAATATATATTTTTCCTTTTTTTTTTCTTCTCCTACTGGCCTTCCACATCCTCCTTATTTGGCTTCATGCCTGACTGGCCTTCCACATTCTCCTTATCTGGCTTCATGCCTAACCCTCCTGGTACACTGACTACATTCTGGGGTGGGGGCCTAACTATATCCTGTTGAAATTTCTACTTGCAGCTGGTCCCTATTGCAGCTGGCTCTTACAAAAAACACAACCAGAATAGGCAGAAAATTGAGCTGTACCGAAGTCTGACAACAAGGAACTATTCATCCAGACCAGTAAGAGGGGCGGAGTTGGTGGCCAGCAGAGAGGGGTCCCAGCAGGAAAAGGCGCCCGGGCATGGGGAGGAAACAAACAAACCCAGTGAGATGTTCAAGGCTGTTGGCTGACTGTGGACACACATTCCAGCTCAGATAAACCAGCAAAAAATGGGCAGTGAGACAAACTGTGCAAACCAGGGCCCTAGCTATGGGAAATAAAGCCTAAAAGCACTGATTGAAAAAACTTGCGGGGGTTGAGGTGCCGGGAGTGTCTCCCAGCTTCACAGGAGAGTTTGTGAGAGAGACCCACAGGGTCCTAGAATATACACAAGCCCACCCACCCAGGAACCAGCGCCAGAAGGGACCAGTTTGCTTGGGGGAAGTGGCAGAGGGGACTGAAATCCAAGAGCAGAACAAGCGCCATTATTCCCTCTTTGACCTCTGCCCCACAAACAGCGTCACAATCCAGCAACTAGGTTGCCCCACCCAGGTGAACACCTGAGGCTCCGCCCCTCATACATAGCAGGCACAAACAGACCGAAACATTATGGCTCAAGCAGAAGAACAAATCAAAGCCCCAGAGCCAATACTTCTAAGTGACAAAGAGATAGCCAACCTATCAGATGCACAGTTCAAAACACTGGTGATCAGGATGCTCACAGAACTGGTTGATTTTGGTTGCAAATTAGATGAAGGCTACACTAAGTGAAATCGAGCAAAATGCAGAGGGAACCAATAGTGATGGAAAGAAAAGTGGGACTCAATTCAATGCAGTGGACCAGAAGGAAGAAAGAAAACCAAACAGAAAAGAATGAAGAAACAATTCAAAAAAAAAATGAGGGGCTTAGGAACCTCCGGGACATCTTTAAACGTTCCAACATCCAAATTATAGGGGTACCAGAAGGAGAAGAGGAACAGCCACGAGTGGATTTGTTCAACTTATTTGAACAAATAATAAAGGAGAACTTCCCCAGTCTGGCAAGGGAAATAGATTTCCAGAAAGTCCAGGAAGCTCAGAGAGTCCCAAAGAAGTTGGACCCAAAGAGGAATATACCAAGGCACATCATAATTACATTAGCCAAGATTAAAATGAAGGAGAGAATCCTAGAAGCAGCAAGAGATAAGGGGACAGTCACCTACAAAGGAGTACCCATCAGACTGTCAGCGGATTTCTCAAAAGAGACCTTCCAGGCAAGAAGGGGCTGAAAAGAAGTATTCCAAGTCATGAAAGACAAGGACTGACATCCAAGATTGCTCTATCCAGCAAAGCTTTCATTTAGAATGGAAGGGCAGATAAAGTCCTTCTCAGATAAGGTCAAGTTCAAGGAGTTCATCATCACCAAGCCCTTATTCTATGAAATGTTAAAGGGACTTATCTAAGAAAAAGAAGGTAAAAAAATATGGACAGTGAAAGGACAGCAAGCTCACAGTTATTAACCACCACACCTAAAACAAAAGCAAACTAAGCTGATAGCAAGATCAGGAGGGGAGCCACAGAAATGGAGATCATATGGAGGGTTAGCAAAGGGAGTGGGAGGAGGAGAAGAGGGGAGAAGGTAAGGAGAAGGGGGGAGAAGGTACAGAGAATAAATAGCATAGACGGTGGGGAGCAAATAGACAGGGGGAGGGCAGGAGTAGTGTGGGAAAATGTAAAAGCTAAAGAACTTATGACACATGGACATGAACCAAAGGGGGGGAATGTGGGCAGAGGGGGGATGTGCAGGGTGGAGGGAAATGAAAGGGGGGGGGGAATGGGACAACTGTAATGGTATAATCAATAAAATATATTTT
>NW_028081808.1:0-1767 GCF_014824575.4 Sturnira hondurensis
CCAAGCCCGAGGACTTCCGAGGCAGTAAGTCCTGTAAAGAAAGGTCCCAACTCCAGCATCCGAGTTGGGCGGGAGCTACTATCCTCTGACACCTTCAGCCCGATTCCTCCAGTCCATGTGCCACCCGCCTAGTTTGGCTGCAATAGCAAAGCTCACTTTCATCTTTAGGGAGAACTGCTCACAGTGGGTACAGCAAGGAAGACCCTCTCTGTCAACCACTTCACTTAGGGGACCGAAACTGTCCCCAAACTCTATCTCGGCCCTTCCCCTGGCCGAGCACACAGTGAGAACCAGACCCCCACTGGGCCGGCGTCTGCTTGGACAGGGACATTTGTCTCACCAGGGATATTTCTTACACAAATGCTAACCTTCCCTACTGGCACCGAACAGCCAAAGAAACGTCTGGAGAGAAAAGCGCGCTTGTAACCACCCTGCTGCCCAGAGGCCGCCCCTGTGCGCAGGTCCCTGGCTCAAGCGTCCGAGCCTCGGAGTCCAAACGTGGGGTCCAGCGACCCTCTCCCCGTTCTCGCACCGTGGAAGAAAGGAGACCTTCACCCCTTCGCCACGCTCCCCGGATGCCGATTTTCCCGGGTTTTCGTCTCTCATTACCAAGAAAGAGAGGGGTGAGCTAGGAGGCCTTGGAGAGCGCATCCCTGTGAGCCCTCAACCCGCTCCAGCTCTGCAAACCCCCGGACCCGCAGGGAGGCCGCTCCCCTGCGCTCTCCCTCCCTGCCCACAGGGGAGCGGACCCCCCAAACCTGTTTGAGGACACTGCCCACTGTCCGGTTTCCCGCCCCATCGCCCTTCTCCCCAACCGTCCTGCGGTCTCTCAGGGAACCCTTCCCCAAATCCCCCTCTCTCAGTCGCACCCGAATTCTTTGCGGGCCCTGCCCCGTCCCACCCCCAATGTAACCGGTTCCAACCTCCCCCCGGGCGGCTCCGGTCCAGCCCCCTTAGTCCCCGCCGCTTCCCAGCAGGGTCCAGTCCTCCTTCCAGATGCTCCCCTCCCTTCCCTTCTCACCCCGGCTTCGCCCCCGAACCCCGACCCGAACCCCCGGGATCGCAGCCCCACCAGCACCTCCGGGACCCCAACACCCTCCCCGACCCCTGAGTCCCTCACGGGGCAGGATTCTGGTCACTCCATCTCTCAAAGTTCTCGAGGTTCAGGGACTCGCATCACCCGAGCCCCCCTCCGCTCTCCTTCCCGAGACCTTCGCCCCCGCAGGATCCCGCCGACGCCCCTCCGCCCATGCGTGATCCTCCGCCCAGCGCTCCTCGTCCTGCGGCCCCTGGGAGGGAGGAGAGGGGACGGGCAGGCCGAGAGGGGACTAGCTGGGTCTGAGAAGGGCTCCGGGGACGGGAGACCAGCGGGAACATCAGATCCGCAGGGAGGCCGAGCGCCCCGACAAACAGATGTGAGAAAAACGAATCCTGTTCCTCTTTTATTTCATCATTATGGAATTTACCACCAACAGAATTTTTTCTGACTCCTCACATTACCTCATTTCCTCATATTTTCTTTGAAGCCTTGTCTATTTCTATGTTTTTACATAACTAAAGTAATACAATTTTATTATTGTATGATAGCTTATTTACCTTGGTGAATCACGAAAAGCAATGTAATGATTACAAAGAATACAATTTATTACAGTGAGGGGGAATAACAGAGAAATATATACCTTTGTATATATAAACACTAAGTTAAAGTTAGAATTGAAAAGAACCAATAGCAACAAAACAGATACAATGCCTAACATTAACCTCAGC